>NC_056738.1:458018454-458083454 GCF_019279795.1 Protopterus annectens
TTTTTTCCAGTCTTGTGACTTCACCTTATTCCGCATGAGTTTCCTATATTTATATGTGTGTGTGTGTGTGTGTGTGTGTGTGTGTGTGTGTGTGTGTGTGTGTGTGTGTGTGTGTGTGTGTGTGTGTGCATGTGTGTGTGTGTGTGTGTGTGTGTGTGTGTATGTGTGTGTGTGTGTGTGTGTGTGTGTGTGTGTGTGTGTGTGTGTGTGTGTGTGTGTGTGTGTGTGTATGTGTGTATATATATATATATCTATTTTGGATCCGTACTGTTTATTGAACGACCGTTTCACTTTCAGTGAAACAGCCAAGCACACTTTCATGAAAGTACTTTTCACCGAAAAAGCACTTTCGTGACAGTGTGCTAAAAAAGACAAAAAACATGGGGAAATGGCTGTTGCTGAGATTGTAGCACAGTGGGGATAAGGGAATATTCCCTTTTTCCCACTGTAGTGCAATCTCAGAGTTAGAATATAAAAGTAGAGGGGTGCAGGGGGGCATAAACGTGAGTATTGTGTTTTTTTTTTTTATTTTATTTTTTAATTTTTTTTTTTTTGCAGACTTTAACAAAAATGCTTTTTCAGTGAAAAGCACTTTTTCATGGAAACATGATTTTGTGCAATAGTCCTAGATCTCTCTCTCTCTCTCTCTCTCTCTCTATATATATATATATATATATATATATATATATATATATATATATATATATATATATATATATATATATATATATATATATATATATATATATATATATATGAAGAGAGAGAGAGACACACACACACACACACACACACACACACACACACACACATATATATATATATATATATATATATATATATATATGTATATATATATATATATATATATATATATATATATACACAGATACATATCTATATATATATATATATATATATATATATACACAGATACATATCTATATATATATATATATATATATATATATATATATATATATATATATACATATATACATATGTCCACATTTTCCCTACTGTTGAATGACTGTACTGCATGATATGTTTGAATAAACATCATACATATCTACAGCTCAGATGGCTTAGGGGTAATTTGCTGTGGCTGCGGTTTAATTATTTTGTTGCTGGGCAGAACAAGGGCTGTTGAATACAGAGTGATTAAGGCACTTTTAAGCAGTTGTAAGTGGGTTTGCATGGGTGTGCGTGGCGGTAAGCAGTGGTAACTTCCATTTAAATATTCTTACAGGCAGCCTTAAAAGTGCTTAATCTGTGTAGGCATCACATCGCACCACACAAACAGGCTTATTACTGCTGACTCTCACTTAACCCCGTGCTAATTTCTTTAAAAGAAAAGAAAAAAGTGGTTATAGGAAAGTGGTTAAAAAGGGGGCATGAAGAGGGTAAAACAATATGATAGATAGCTAGGGATGTGCAGAATGAGTGTAGGGAAGGCCCATAGCTGTCCATTTCTTCTACAGCAACAGCTGTGCATATATACTAAATTTGGGGGTAAATTTGAACACTCAAACCCTTGAGAGAGATGAGTGAGGACAACAGTAATGTGTTGCGAAGCCAATTATAGAAGATTACATCTGTCCAGTGGATAAATGTGCAAAATGGACAGCTATGTGTGGGGTGAAATTTTTTATGAGAACAGATTCCACTTTTTTAGTTTTTTTTTAAGGTGAGAGTGGGATGTTGGGGAAGAATAGTGGGTATATTCAGGGAGGTAAGTTGGTAAGAAGACAGACAAGACAGCATACAGGGGCGGGGTATATGACACATGTGGGAGGTAAACACCTTGGAAGGGGAGGAGTGTTTGGTAATCGGAAGCCCACTAGTCCTCAAATGGATACAGTATAACTGAAGACCCCAGCCAAGGGTAGTCACCACTGCATCTTCATGGCCCCTAAGGTGGCTGTGCTGGTGGCTGAGCAGGAGGGGCAGGCTGACTCTAAATGTGCCATGTGCCCCTCAAGCTGGCATAGTAGATCTCCAAATTCCTTGCGGAGCTCGCTAGGGACCAAACCCTGGACCTGGCTTCAGGTGATAGTATCCTGTATGCGCCCGTGCCCGGGTGGGTCAAGCCCCATCCTCTGAGGCGGTTCCACCCAAAAGTGGTGCAGAACCAGTTGACGAGGAGGTTCTGGTTGGATCCCAGATGTGCTGGGGCCCAGTGCCATGGCCAGATGAGGTGGGAGAGGTGGATTCCCTGGGATCAGCCTTCCCTGACGTGCCATAGTGTTGCAGTTTTAGAACATATGTTGGCTAGTAATGGTAAACACATGCCAGGATAAGTTATAACAGCATGCATGAGTATTCCCATTAACCCAATATAACAGATTTGGAACATTTGCATAGCAAACAGAACACATGCATATATGGAACCACAGTGGGCATTACACTAGCATGCAAGTTACATTGATAGCAACAGACCACCAATGATAGTATTTGAACTGGAAACATTAACTGGAATAAATGTCAACATTTTTAGAGCAACAGGACACATGTCCCAACAGTAGGTTTGGTGAAAAACATACCCATTCATTTATGTGTTTAGATTATTGGTGAAGGTAAGCTGGGGGAGAGAGAGAGAGATGTCAGTTAACAGATGTAGATTCTTGCAGTGGTCACAGCTTTAATGATCATTGCTCTACTCATTACTCTACAGGTATTATTAGAACAACTATGGTCTTGGGTTGGGCAGTGGTATGTTTGTACACAGTATAATTACAGACTTCTTATAGCTACTTTATACTTTCTCTTACCTGGAAGACCTGTGGAGGGAATATTTCTTAATACTACATGACTGTTTCTACTCATATTCACATAGTCAGGGTTACATATGTGCACTCATTGTGTGTGTGTGTGTGTGTGTGTGTGTGTGTGTGTGTGTGTGTGTGTGTGTGTGTGTGTGTGTGTGCATGCAACTGACACACTCTGCCTTGATTTCTATCAGTCACCTTGGTTGTTGTTAGCAAAGACCAGTATATGTGACAGCATGACACTTTTAAATATTTCTTGGGGAGACCACTTGGTGTATGTACTGATCTTGCTGTCATTTGCAGCCTTGAGGTTGGACCATGGGTGTTGGACACAGTATAACTACAGCCTTCTTATAGCTATTTTATACCTTCTCTTACATGAAAGACCTGTGGAGGGAATGTTTGTTAATACTAACTGACTGTTTCTACACATTTTCACAAAATCATGGTTGAAATTATGCATACAGCTTGCCACTACTCTTGGAATTCAAACCGTGTCATTTTCTGCTAAAAATATAGCAATTATTACCAGTTTTGAGCCCTGCCCTTTGGTCTCACTACAGCCCCCAAATGCATGGCAGTGGTCACAGCTCACCTGAGGCATTTAGGATTCCATGTGTTTCTGTACCTAGACGATTGGCTCTTTAGCACGACCACCAGGCATCAACTTATACAAGCCAGGGATGCCACTCTTTCGCTCTGCAGTCAGCTGAGAATTACAATAAACTCAAAAAAAATCTGCCTTGTTGCATCACAACATAACATTTTTATCGGGCAGAACTGGACACCACCACCACCACTCTAAGACTTCCAGCACAAAGATTCTTACTACTTTTTTCAGCAGGTCTACAACATCATAACCAAAAACAAGACTCCAGCATCAGAAGTACTAAAATTGCTAGGCATGATGGCAGCTGCAATATTAGCCATACTATTGGTTCGCATGCACATGCGGATTCTGCAATGGTTGTTGTTCACTCAATGGTCTTACCAATAGCTCCCAATGTCTCATCTTATAATGATCATGAACACATGCACAAAGGATCTTCAGTGGTGGTTGACCTCTCTTCATGTCACGATAGGTTGTCCTTTTGTTCTACCCCCATCAGCATCCACAGTAATCACAGATGCTTCCCTGATATTGTGGGGGGGCATTTTCAGAGAAGAACAGCCCAAGGCACATGGACCAATCAAGAGACACATCCGCATATCAATGTCCTTGAGATGAGAGCAGTACTTTTAGCATTGCAGTAATTCCAGGACTCTCTTCCTCTGGGTACAATTGCGATTCAGACAGACAATATGTCAGTGGTCTGGTACTTAAACAAACAAGGAGGATCCAGGTCCTATCCCCTTTGTCACAAGGCCCTAAGAGTATGGCAATGGGCTACATCCACCCAGCTCTTTCTGTTAGCAATGCACATCCCGGCAAAATCCAACATGATAGCAGACAAGCTGAGCAGAGCAATTTTGTTTCCTCATGGGTGATCCCTCAAGAAAGAAATAGTGGACAGGATATTCCACAGGTGGGGTCAGCCTTGCTGCAACCTTTTTGCCAACCACATGAACATGAAATGCAGAAGCTACTTTGCCCTGATTCGCCCTCTAGGGGAAGCCCCAAGGGACACACTCGTACACAATTGGCCTCTGGATCTCCTCTATGCATTCCCACCAATTCCATTGATACCCAAAGTACTACAGAAAGCAAAAGCCCAGAGAAGGACCATCATTTTAATAGCCCCTCATTGGCCTCGTCAGATTTGGTACCCCTTCCTTCGACTTCATCAACTGGAGGACCCCTGGATTCTGGACCCAGTTCCAGATCTTCTGATGCACTCTTCGGGGAACTTCATCCTGTCTTCAGTCCCTGAAGCTTACAGCTTGGGTGCTCTAATTCCCATCATAGCCAGGTTCCATAGCCTTTCTAATGAGATGCAGCAAATTCTAATATCTCCTCATAAATCCTCTATGAGTAAGCTATACCTTAGCAAATGGAAAAAAAAAATTCTATATGGGCCTCTCACAACAACATCGATCCCTACCTAGCCCCTATGGCTTCCATACTAGAGTTCCTGACCATGATTTTCAATAAAGGAGATGCAGCAACAACAGTTCAGGTTCAACTTGTTGCTATCTTGAATATTCACTTTGGATTTGAAGGATTGAACATAATGTCACACAAACTATCCAAAGCCTTTCTCAAAGGTCATAACAACTGTGAAAACTCTGTATACTCATGGAATCTAAATTTTATGTTTTCTCACATTATTCTCCCTCCATTCGAACCAGCTTCCTCATGTGATCTGAAATATTTGTCATGGAAGACTATATTTCTAGTAGCTATCACTTCTGCCCGCAGAGTGTCGGAGCTTCAAGCATTGTCCATTAAGCCTCCTTATTTGATTTTCCATGCTGACAGAGTCTCACTTTGAACTAATCCCTTTTTTTTGCCTAAAGTTTGTACTGAAGCTAACCTGAACCAAATTCTTGATTTACCAGTGTTCTTCCCAATCACTCCAACAACTTAGAGTATATGCTGCACAAGCTTGATGTTCATAGACAGCTCAGATTTTACTTGGATAGAACAAAATATTTTAGGAAATCTGAACAGCTGTTCGTTTCCTTTTCAGATTCCAGAAAAGGTATGCCAGTGGCCAAAACAATTCTAAGTGGTTATCCAATTGTATCACATTTGCTTATTCAGCTGTTAATATGCCCTTATAATAAAAATTAAGGCTCATTCTACCAGAGCAGTGTCTACATCCTCTGCCTTTTCTGCCAGACTTCCTATAGATAACATTTGTGCAGCAGCCATTTGGTCAAGACCTCATACCTTTATCACTCATTACAAAGTTGACAAGGCCTCCAGGGACAGGGCCTCCTTTGGGTCTACTGTCCTGAAAAACATACTCCTGTGAGCCACCCGAGATAGATGGTGCTTGAGCACTACCCATCTGTAAGAATGAAGGTGAGATGAACAACTTACATAGAATGTTATGGTAAGTAAATAACTTCTTTTTTCTTTTAGTTCCCAAACCAGGTTCATGGCAAAGCATGTCTTTTAGATTACTATTGCGTCTGAAGGTGAACTTTGGTGCATCATCTAGTTTATCCTTCAGACACTCATCACTTTTAAAAATTTCAAAATTTTGCCTAATAGTATTACTAATGCCATGAACATTGTTTCTATAGCACATTATCCTGGGCTTATTTCCATAATTTGGACACCTCTTTGTCCTATGTTCCATAAACCCACCATTTTTGGAAAACCAAGGTCTGGCTCTATCATTCCTATGTAGTTCTTACCCTTCCCTAAACTTTCCTGCAAATAGCCATTGTCCAACAAATGACCATATAACACATTGAGTTCTTTACAAAAAGCATCTGTATCAGTACATAATTGAGATAATCTATACCCTTGCCCCTGCACTATATCATGAAAGGTGTGCCTTGGATGCATACTACATGCATACAAATAGTTTTCCTCCAAGAAGCTTTCCTGTATAGGACTGTATCTAAATTTTCCATTATATTCTTAGTTAGAGTAATGTCTAAAAAGGCAATGCTGTCATCACTACAACTAGTGGAAAATCTTAAAAAATCAGTAGCATCTTCCAAATAGTCAACAAACTTCATCAATTTATTTTCATCCTGTCCCCATAATAAAAAATATCATCAACAAATCTAGCATAAAGAATGGGTGATGTTTTCCATTGATGAACACCACACCCAGAAATCTCTGATCTTCCCAAAAGGCTAATAATAGATTAGTGTAGGAATTTGTACAGGGTGTGCCCATGGCAACACCCTGTTTTTTATAGTATGCACCATTACATATAAAGATATTATTTTTGTAACACCAACCTCAACGCCTCTAAAATTAAGGTATTGGTCTTATCATCATAAAGCCTTTTGTGATTTAAAACCTCTCTCACAGCCATCAGACCAAAGTCATTACTAATGACCGTAAGCAAATTGTTAATGTCTGTCACCAGTGAAGAATCATGCAGATCTAAACCTTAACAAACATCATACAATTTAGTCAAAAATTGTGCTGAATCTTTCAAAATCCTAGGAAACTGTACAAGAAGTGCTTTCAGTTTATCTTCTACCCATATAGATAGGTGTTCCATTACCTATCCCCTCCCAGAGACTATGGGGTCTCATAGGTGGGGGGTTGGTGTTCTTATGAATTTTTGGCAGAGCTTTAAAAAGAGGAACCACAGGATGTTCTATATACAAAAGCTCATATAAATCATCATTTAATATATCAATTTCCTTCAAAGCCTTTAAACTTTTCCTCACTTTACATATAAACTGTTTAACCATCAAAGGAGAGATAGGTGAATAAGTAGACAAATCATTTATCAATAAATTTAATGCTTGAACATAGGCTGCATCCATAACCATAACAGCCCCACCTTTCCTGGCTGGTTTAATAAACAACCATTCATCATTCATTAAATCTGTTAATGCTTGCCTTTTCAAAGGCATTAAGTTATTAAATCTTCATGGAGAATCCTCAAACTATTTTCTGATGTAATCCTCACACATCCTCACACATTCATACAGTAGGATGCATCACAGGAACAAATGTGCTCAGATGTCTAAGCATGTTACTGTGTGCTTGTCCTGTCCCAAACATATCCTTTAAAACCACATTCCATCCAAACATATGTAAATCAAGAATCACTTCACTAAGAGCTGAGTCCCTACTGGGTACAAATGAGAATCTCATGCTTAAAACATCAATCTGTACATTTGACAAATAAACTCTAGATATATTGAAAACATTACAGTCGCTATCAGTAGTCGGTCCATAACTTTCTGGTGCTTCACTTCCCTCTGTGCCAACTGTTCTCTTCTGTGCTCGGTTTTCTTCCTTACCGGTACTGGAAAGATGGGAAAAGTCGAGGAATTATTCTTAGCAGCAGAAGGAAAAGTTTTCAGTCTTGCTACTGTATTAGTGTTAGACTGCTTACTCATCTGATTAACGTCATCAGCAGGAACTGGATAAACAGACTTACTGGACTTGCTCGTGCTTGGAGATGGAACATCAGTTGTAATTATGGCAGCGGCACGAGTCATTTGCATATTTGGCTGCTTCTTGTCATTTTGATAAATTGTAGAATTTACATTATTCACATCACTAAAATGAAGACCACTACTACGAGCTGAAACTGAATCAGTTCTAGTAGATTCAAGTAAATATACAACCAGATAGAAAATTGTGGCAGTCCCTCTGTATCTTTTTCATTTTTAACTGCTGCAGTTTGTTCTCAAACAGAGCTACATTGTTCAACACATCAGTCATTTTATTCAGATGTATATCAGTTGAATAGTGTAACTCTAGATTATTCTGTAGTTCTTTAACTTCATCTCGGAGCTTTTTTTCAGCTGGTAAGAAAAACTCAATAAGAAGATTCATATAATGAAAACTGGTTAATTTGTTGATTTGCTGCCACCAGGTTAGCAATTCAGGGAACAAGTTCCTCTGTGCGGGCACACAAAGTACCCGCATACCTCTCGGTACTATTTTATATTCCAAACGTGCTTCCTTATGAAACCTCTGCCATTGCAGAACTTTCAACTTTCTTAATGAGTTATCCAGAGAGGTTAAAAGTTTGTATAAAGTTTCATTTGGCAACTCACCATTAGATTGATCATTATTGTGTGTTCTATCGCTTACTAAGTCCATTTTAAGCAGAGGATTTGAACCAGGAAGTACATTGTTTTTAAATCTTTCATTCACTAAGCCTAGTGGTCATTTATGTGGTTGATATCCCAGTTCAATATCATCATTCTGTGACTTGGCCATGCGACAAGGAGAAGCTACCAAAAACCAGATCGTAAACAAAACCAAAAGCCTCTCTCTTCCCTTAAGGATGCTGCTCACACAAAACTTAAAAAAGGCAGCAAATAAAAAAGCAGAGTCCAAAATGACCAATACACATTTACTGTATAAAAACACGTTAGCGCTTTCTGGTTAAAACCTTCTTCAGACAAAATTCACATCAACTAAAACATCTTTAAATATCATAACAAATCATTCAATTAAAACAAAAGAACCAATCACTGCTTGTTTGTAACCATCCTTTTTTCAAAGCTGGTTTTAAAGAGACAGAATTGTTCAACCCTGATCAGCTATCTGCTGCTAGTTGTAGAATTCATTGTAGCTCTACATATTCAGTAGTATTCACAATATCACCCCCTCTTCTCCCCATACTAACAATATGCAACACCATATTGTTTTAGCTGAATGATTTTTTTATGATATTTAAAGATGTTTTAGTTTATGTGAATTTTGTCTGAAGGTTTTAACCTGAATGTGCTAACGTGTTTTTATACAATAAACATGTATCAGTCAGTTTGGACTCTGCTTTTTTATTTGCTGCCTTTTTTAAGTTTTGTGTGAGCAGCGTCCTTAAGGGAAGAGAGAGGCTTTTGGTTTTGTTTACGCTCTGGTTTTTGGTAGCTTTTCCTTGTCACATGGTCGAACCACCTAATGATGATATTGAACTGGAATATCAACCACATAAACGACCACTGGGCTTAGTGAATGAAATATTTAAAAATAATGTACTTCCCAGTTCGGATCCTCTGCTTAAAATGGACTTAGTGAGTAATAGAACATACAATAATGATCAATCTAATAGTGAGTTGCCAAATGAGGCTTTTTACAAACTTTTAACCTCTCTGGATAATTCATTAAGAAAGTTGAAATGTCTGCAATGGCAGAGGTTTCATATGGAAGCATGTTTGGAATATGAAATAGTACCAAGAGGTATGCAGGTATTTTATATGCCACACAGGGGGACTCATTCCCTGAATTGTTAGCCCAGTGGCAGCAAATCCACACAGATACCAGTTTTCATTATATGAATCTTCTTATTGAGTTTTTCTCACTAGCTGAAGAAAAGCTCTGAGATGAGGTTAAAGAACTACAGAATAATCTAGAGTTACACTATTCAACTGATATACATCTGAACAAAATCACGGATGTGTTGAACAATGTAGCTTCGTTTGAGAACAAACTGCAGCAGTTAATAATGAAAAAGATATAGAGGGACTATCAGGATTTTCTATCTGGCTGTATATTTACTTGGTCGCGTGAATCTACTAGAACTGATTTGGTTTCAGCTCGTAGTAGTGGTCTTCATTTTAGTGATGTGAATAATGTAAATTCTACAATTTCTCAAAATGACAATGAGCAGCCAAATATGCAAATGACTCATGCTGCTGCCATAGTTACAGCTGATGTTCCATCTGCAAGCATGAGTGAGTCCAGTAAGTCTGTTTATCCGGTTATTACTGATGATATTAACTGGATGAGTAAGCAGTCTAACGCTAATACAGAGGCAGGGCTGAAAACTTTTTTTTCTGCTGCTAAGAATAATTCCTCCACTTTTTCTATCTTTCCAGTACCAGTATGGAAGAAAACTGAGTACAAAAGAGGTTGGTCGGTGCAGAGGGAAGTGAAGTGCCGGAAAGTTATGGATTGACTACTGGTAGTGACTGTAATGTTTTTAATACATCTAGTGTTCATTTGTCAAATGTACAGATTGATGTTTTAAGCAGGAGATTATCATTTGTACCCAGTAGGGGCTCAGCTCTTAGTGAAGTGATTCTTGATTTACATATGTTTGGATGGAATATGGTTTTAAAGGATATGTTTGGGACAGGACAAGCACACAGTAACATGCTTAGACATCTGAGCGCATTTGTTCCTGTGATGCATCCTACTGTATGAACTTTCCTCAAAATGTGTGAGGATTACATCAGAAAATATTTTGATGATGCTCCATGTAGATTTAATAACTTAATGCCTTTGGGAAGGCAAGTGTTAACAGATTTAATGAATGATGAATGGTAGGTTATTAAACCACCCAACAAAGGAGGGGCTGTTACAGTTATGGATGCTACAGCCTATGTTCAAGCATTAAATGCATTGGTAAATGATTTGTCTACTTAGTCACCTATTTCCCCTTTGACGGTTAAACAGTTTATATGTAAAGTGAGGAAAACTTTAAAGGCTTTGAAGAAAATTGATATATTAGATGATGATTTATATGAGTTTTTATATATAAAACATCCTGTGGTTCCTCTTTTTAAAGATCTGCCAAAAATTCATAAGAACACCATACCCCCACCTATGAGACCCCATAATCTCCGAGAGGGGATGGGTAATGGAACACCTATCTATATGGGTAGAAGATAAACTGAAAGCACTTCTTATACAGTTTCCTTGGATTTTGAAAGATTCAGCTCAGTTTTTGACTAAATTGTATGATGTTTGTCAAGGTTTAGATCTGCATGATTCTTTACTGGTGACATTAGATGTTAACAATTTGTTTACAGACATTAGTAATGACTTTGGTTTAATGGCTGTGAGAGAGGTTTTATACAACAAAAGGCTTTATGATGATAAGACCAACCTCCAGATTTACTAATCTTCTGTGCAGGACTAGTTTAATCCTGCACGGAAGCACCCGTTTAGGAGCAGGACAGGACAGCAGCGAGCTATGCATAGTAATGAAGGCATGCTGCCTGAGCTCCCAGACTTACACGGAGTGTGTACAAGTGCAGGGGGCATGTCTGAGAGCAGAGCTCTCAGAATAAACATGCCCCTGCAATGTTTAACAGCAGAAAATGGAAATAAATGAGCGAGACTGCTCATAGGTGCCCACATATCCCCACCAACAGCCCCCCATGTGTACGACAGCAACAAGACATACAAATCAAAAGAAGAAACCCCTGTATTGTTCTCTAAAACTCTGAGTACAGCTAACCATAGGTGTGCATGTGTTCCCATTGCTTAGCTATGGTTAAAGCAGCTTAAAAGGCTGAAGAAGATAACAAGGAAGATATATGCAAATGAAGCATCTCAGCAATAGTGTAGTGGGCAGAGTGGTCGCCTAACGAGCAGGCATTGCCAGTTTGAGTCCCACTGCAGCACAGTCTATTTTACATGGCAAAGCATGGTATAAGCAATATTTGTATTGCAAACTCACTAAATAACATATATTTATGAACTGGAGTACTGCAGGAAATGCACATGTGAAGAGTCAGTATCATAATGAGTAAGGCAGCAGTAAGCAGGTGTAAGCACAGATAAGCAGTAGTAAGCATATGTAAGCACTAGTAAGTATGCGCAAGTGCGTTTGCATGGGGGTAAGCACTGCCTACACAAATTAAGCAAAGGAGAAGCTAACTAGGTGTAAGAAACTGTGATCGGAAGTTAGCAGTGCTTACCTCCGTGCAAACCTGCTTACAACTGCTTTAAAGTGCCTTAATCACTCTGTATCCAATGGCCAGTGTTTTGCTCAGCAACAAAATAAACAGCCTCTGCAAGGCTGGAACCCAGGACCATGCACAGCATACACAAAATGATTTACCACTAAGCCATGCCAGATGTGCATAAATTGTATGCTGTCAGAAACATAACTCCAGCCTAGTCATGCTACAGTGCAGAGAATGTATACCTACATCTAGATGGAAGTGTGTGTGTAAATATATTACTATCTAAATGGATACAACATATCTATAGATGTAGTTATATATATATATATATATATATATATATATATATATATATATATATATATTATATATATATACACAAATATACGAACATATATACATGCAAATGGCGACATCTACACACACATATATATATATATATATATATATATATATATATATATATGTCAACACCTATATGTCCACATATACACAGCAAGTTACATATATGTACGCAGATATATATCTCCATAGGTATATATGGACATAGAAATATGTAAGCAAATATATATACCCATATAGGTATATATGGCCAGACATCTGTAGATAGCAATGGTAGATTAACAGAAACATATAGGTTCACATGCACCATTACTGGGGTTGAGAGGCCCCACACACTTTACGTCTTGTACAACTAGGCATCCTCCACCACAGCCAAACACATCCACCCTGCAATACACTACCAAGTTTTGCATATCCCGTAACCAGGACCTGACACGACATGGGCACAGGAAGTTAACAGTGCTACATCCCACTTGTATGATGTCAGGATGGTGTTCTTGACATATCATGCAGTACAGTCTGCCTCCCATAGGTAATGTAAAATGTGGAAGCCATCGACATCCCTAGGATACAGATACACAGACACAGATATGCAGATACATATATACATATGTATGTATATATATATATATATATATATATATATATATATATATATATATATATGTATATATATATATACACACACACACACACACACGTATGGATATACATGTGACTACAAATATTTCCGTAGGAAAAACTGTCACAAGCTTCAAATAAAATTTTGCTTTCATTAATACAACATGTTTTTGAAAAACAGTATATAGATCAAGAAACTTTGATCTCTTTGGAAAAAGAAGCCTCTGAGGAAGTGAGAAAATATAAACAACAAAACCTAGAGATATTTGAAAAATATAAAAAAGAAATATGAACATGGGAAAAAAAGAGAGATTTGATATGGTGCAATATTTATGCAAAAAAGAAAGCCAAGTTAATTAATATACAGAAGGCAGTTCCAAATATATTCGAAGAAAAATACAGGCAAAAGCATCCAGATATGGAAAAATTTCCAATAAAAAGACTAAAAGCAAAAAAGATTGAATGTAGAAAAGATGATTAGTAAAGTAGAAGTTAAAGAAATAGAAGTTGAAGTTATAGCGTGCCTGCGAAGTGAAGGATTTAATG
Source organism: Protopterus annectens (assembly GCF_019279795.1). Classification (NCBI taxonomy): domain Eukaryota; kingdom Metazoa; phylum Chordata; order Ceratodontiformes; family Protopteridae; genus Protopterus; species Protopterus annectens. Next base: position 458,031,972 of record NC_056738.1, read on the forward strand.
TAGAAGGTCTAAAACAGACTACATCACAGCATGATGGAGTGAGTCCCCAGAATAAGGAAAAGCAAGAAGATCAGGAGACATGTGAAGAAGAAATATGGACATGGGAAAGGAAAAGAGATTTAATATGGTGTAATATTTATGCAAAGGAGAAAGCAAAACTAATACAAAAAGAGCAGCACCAAAGATATTTGAAGAAAGATATAGGCAAAGGAATCCAGATATGGAAAACTTTACAATACAAACACACACACACTTATGTATGGATATGTACACAGACAATCCTCTCCTCCTACCACCCAACACTACAACCTGTGAGAGATGCACTTATATAGCCAAACTGGAAGCAAAGCTCTCTTCACCCAAGACTGGACTAGACAGTCAAGAGGAGAAGGTAAATGCTTGCACCACACCACACTCAGCACATAGTCCCTCAAAACCTACACCACCAAAACGCACACATAGAAACACAAAACACACACCTACATTCACGGAGGCTTTCAGTAAAAACCTGTCCAATCTACAGGGACCTCCAAAGCAGAAACACAAGCAACCTCCACCCCCCAACACAACCCAAATGACACATAGCCCACAAACTCAGTGTGCCACTCAACCGACATAGCCCACAAACTCAGTGTGCCACTCAACCACAGCCCATAAAGCATAACAACGTACCCAACACTCTAGTCATAGCTGACTCTATAGTCAGGCACACTGATGTTCCACTCACCAGGCTAAACAAGGAGAAAGTTACTGTCAGCTGCCTGTCAGGTGCCAGGATCCACCACATAATGCATGCACTCAGGTCACTCCACAACAAGTACAAATATGACTCTGTCATTGTCCATGTTGGTGTGAATGACCTGAGATGTACCTCCTTGGACTACATGAAAAGGGACATGGAGGAGCTGTCCGATCATGTAGCCCAGGCAGGTATGACCCTAGCCCTGAGTAGCATCCTGCCATCACCCAGAATGATACCACAGTACAAGGACAAAATGATTGACTTCAACAATTGGCTAAGCTTCTGGTGTAATTCTAAGGGGATCCAGTATCTGTCTGCCTGGGGTGATATGATCGACAAGCCACAATGCTTTGCCAGAGATGGCCTGCACCTGTTGCCCCTGAGATTCCAGATACTGGCTAAGGCTCTAGCCATCCCTATAGTGTCTCTTTTAGGAAAGGTTCAAATGACAAATTCACCACCCTAACAGGTACAGGCAAGAAGAATCTGAGGGTATTGCTACTTAATGCTAGGAGTCTAAACCTCAAAATTCACTCTCTCGAGGCACTCCTTAAAATGGAGAACATCGACATCTGTGCAGTGACAGAGACCTGGTTCAAGGCTCCAGAGAGTACCCCTGCATTACCAGGCTATAATTCATACCACACCTTTCGGCCACCTAACCTGGACCGAAACATTAAAGGTGGAGGCATGTCCATATTCATTAAAGATATCCACACCTCCAGGCTAGTTGCTCAGCATAATGCATCCGAGATTATCCAAGTGCAACTAACTCTGGGCAAGACAGCAAGTCAAACTGTAGCTTGCTACAGATCCCCCACCATGTCCCAGGATTCCCACTCCTCATTTCTTAATACACTGGAAAATATCAGGGTACAACCTAACACCCTAATAATGGGCGATTTCAATTACCCTACCATTAACTGGGAAAACTACTTGTGTACCAACTCTTGTGCTCAACGTTTTCTGGAATTCATAAATTCCAATGCCATGGATCAACTTATCCACACCCCCACCAGGGGGCAGCAATATCCTAGACCTGGTTATTACCAACATGGGTAACTGGTGCTCCACACCAGAGGTCAATTCCTCGTTGGTCAGATCCGACCACAAGCTAATCACCCTAGACATCCACATCCCTCCCCCACCCCCTATTAGGGAAACCACAGTAAAAAATGTCTCGAAAGCCAACTTCACGCTTCTTAAGACAGAAGTGGCAAACTTCACGACACCCATGCTGACGGACAATAGAGGTATGACTGCTGAAGCCTACACAAATGCACTTTATAAGCACTTACACGAGTGCATGGATCATGCAATCCCTAACAGAACCAAGATGTTATCCTCCAAAAAAAGGAAGCCAATCTGGTGGTCCCCTGTCATAAACAAACTCTACAACAGAAGAAAGAAACTGTTGCAAAAAAGAGTAAAATCCCATGATTGGAGAAACTCCCTGGTCAGCCTCAGTAAGAATCTGAGATCCCTCATAAAATCCTCCAAAGCTAGTTATGAAAACAAAATCGCCACTGACTCTAAAGACAACCACAAAGCATTCTATAACTATGTCAAGAATCTCAATGGCAACACTCAGATCTGCTCTGAGTTACAGCACAATGGCACAAAATATACAGAATCAACTGATATTGCCAACATCCTGGCAGATAGGTTCAGTGCTAACTTTACCCCCCTGTCATCTCCTAAAGGGCCCATCTCTATACCAGAAGAATGCAAATTTCCTGTAATCACAGCTGCAAAGGTAAAAAACACACTATCCAAAGCCAAGAACACAGCATCAATGGGACCTGACAACATCCCAGGCTGTGTTCTACATGAACTACAGAATGAACTGGCACCCCATCTAAGTACCATGTTCAATCATAGCCTCACCTCAGGCTATGTGCCCACTGAATGGCGCACAGCGACAGTTATCCCACTCCACAAAGGGGGAGCCACCACAGACCCTGGAAACTACTGCCCCATTAGCCTAATGAGCCTGGTCTGCAAGGCTATGAAGCGTATCATTATGGAACTTATAAACAATGACATTGGTAATCTCCAAATTCAGGTCCCCACCCAGTTTGGGTTTGTAAAAGGCAGATCATGTCTCCTAAACCTGATAGACTTCTTTGAAGCAGTCACCAAAGCCATAGATGAGGGTAAGGTGGTTCACACAGCCTATCTAGCGCTCGCCAAGGCTTTCGACACCATCCCCCACTCTGGAATTATAGATAAACTCACTAAACTAGGTATAAATCCCTATGTCACAAGATGGGTTGCCAACTGGCTCACTGACAGAAGCCACACTGTGAAAGTAGCCGACTCCAAATCCAACTTCAGACCAGTGACAAGTGGAGTACCACATGATTCAGTCCCGGGTCCTCTCCTGTTTGGTATCTACTTCTCTGAAGTACAGGCCAACACAGAAGATCTTTGGCTAACAAAGTTCGCAGATGACTGCAAACTAGGAGCCATAATCAAAACTCCAAAAGATGTGGACATCCTACAAAAGGGCCTCACTGAGACAGATGCCTGGTGTCAAAGCCATGGCCTCAAGCTCAATGCCAAAAAGTGCATTGTCATCCTTTTTGTAAAAACTCAGTACCCATGAACTACCACATAGGTGATAGTCTACTTAACACCGAAAGTGTGATAAGAGACCTTGGGACACAGGTGAACAGTAGTCTCTCCTTTGATAATCACATCGCCACAGTAGTCAGGAAATCCTTCTATGTGGCACACCTCATCACAAAAGGTTTCTCATCCAGGAAAAAAAGAGGTCATTGTTCCCCTCTACTCATCACTCATTAGACCCATTATAGAGTACAATGCCCCTTTTGGTATGTACCTCACAAGACATCTACACCAACTGGAAAGGCCACAGAAATACCTCACAAAGAGGATTACTGGCCTCAAAGAGATGCCCTATGCAGACCGTCTAGCTTTACTCCGTTGCATATCGCCTACTCAGAGGCGATCTCTGCCTAACATACAAAGCTATGTCAAACCCAGAGCTTTTAGACATGCTCCACTTAAAAAAATCCCAATCCCTACAAGCTACACACTCTAGGGACCTAAACCTCATCACCACAATAAACAGAACATGCTGGAGGGATAGATTCCTGTCCCAGAGACTTCCCATACTCTGGAACAAACTACCTATCTATATCAAACAAAGCTCCTCATTAGCACTCTTCAAGAAAAATCTTGATGATTGGATGGGTGATAGGAAATTCACCCCGGGGATCACTTCTGTGGCTCTGCTCGACAGTGGCACAGGAAAATAATTTTTTTGGGTGGCGAAAGCCAGGGTACCTTTGGCTAGGCTTATATAGGCGCTAGGGCCAATAGCCTAGTACCTACCTATGAACCTATGAACAAAAAAATAAGAAGACTAAGAGGAGAAGTAGAAAAAGAGATTAATAATGGAGAAGTCAAAGAAATAGAAATTGAGTTAATGGAACAGCTGCAAAGAGAAGGATTCAGTGCAGGAAATCAAATGCAGAAAGCACCACAACAGGATAGAGCAATGGATATCCAAATTAAGGGGAAACCAGTGGAGCAGGAAGCAACAGGTCAGGTGCTATATCAAGATATTTTGGAGCCTTCCACAGGAAACCAGTATAAAAGTTCACTTGAAGTTAGACATGAAGGAAAGGAACTGGAAACTGTGGAAACTCTGATGCAGTCAATCTTGAGGAGTGATAGGCCAGTGAGTTTTCATATGACAAAACAACAGGTGGCACAGGATGAAACTAAAGAGAATGTGCCACAAGAAGATGGTATAAAACTTTCTATAGAATGCCCACAAGAAATGGAAAACAAGGGATGTGCCTCACTATGGAAGAAAAGGAGTTAAGAGAAGAGTTGCTTGATTTAATAGGCAAAGACAGATATATCAAGATTAATGAGAGAAATAGACTGCAGAAGGTTAATAAAACTCCAAAAGTCAGAAGCTTGATAAAACAAATTAACACAGTAATTAAGACTGTCCATAGAGATCCATGTGATATAAAAGAAGTAAACAGAATATATTACTGTGCTGCTAAATTAATAACTGATAAAATTCTAGCACAGGAACATAGGGTAGCGAGGGAAGGGGGGGGTGAAAGCGAATACCATAATGGAAGTATCGAATAGACAAAACTATAAAGCAGCTAAGACAAGAAGTGTCATTGTTAAAAGATTATAGAAGAGGGAACAGATCAACAAAAATATCAAGAAAGATAGATGTGATAAAAGCAATGTGCAGTATTAGAACAGACCAGGATCTATTATGCATTACTGGAGATAACAAACTAAAAATCTCAAAACAGGCGGAAAGACTCAGAAGATACGAAGATAAGTGTAAGGGAAAAGCACAAAATAAGCAATTTACTAATGACCCAAAAAAATTTTATAGAGAATTGGGAAATAAGGTAAAAGGAATTAATAGACTGCCGAAAAAAGAGGAAGTAGATACATTTTTGGAGAAGTATCTATGAAGATCCTGTGGAACATAACAAAGATGCTAAATGGATAGAAGAAGTGAAAGAAAGAATAAGAAGTTTAAAGGTACATGATATGAAATGGGATGAAATAGCCAGAGAGATTGAAACAAAGTTGAGAAAAGCCTCTAACTGGAAAACCCCAGGCCCAGTTGCAGTACCTAACTTTTGGATTAAAGTATTAACTTCTTTACATGAGGACCTAACCATGAGTAAGGACTATTTATATGCACACCCCGAACAGACACTGCACTGGTTAACAACAGGAAAAACAATGTTCTTACTTAAGAGTGAACCTGCAAGCTACCCTAAAAATTATAGACCAATAACTTGTCTTCCAACGACGTATAAACTATACACGGAGATTGATGCCGACAGAGTTTATAGTCATTTAGAAGAAAACTCAATTATGGCAGTAGAACAAAAGGGCAATAAAAGAAAGTCATAAAATGATCATTTGTTGTTAAATAAAGTTATAGTGGAGAACTGTAAGAAAGAGAAGAATCTAAGTATGGCATGGATTGACTATAAAAAAGCATTTGATAGTATCCCACATTCATGGATAAAAGAGTGCTTAAAATGTATAAGGTACATCCTACAGTGATTGATTACATTACAGTAACCATGAAACAGTGGCAGACCACTTTGCAATTAAGCCATGATAAAGGGCAGATTATTATCCCAGGGATAAAAATCCAAAGGGGGATATTTCAGAGTGACTCCTTGTCATCATTGCTATTTTGCCTTGCCATTAATCCATTAAGCTGTTTACTAATTACTTCTCATCTTCTCTTTGCAGATGATTTAAAATTGCAAAGCTCATCAGACGAAGAATTGAAAGCACAGTTGCAGGTTGTCAAAACTTTTTCAGATGATATTGGAATGTCATTTGGCCTTGATAAATGTGCAAAAGCAACCTTTAAAAAAGGAAAATTGCAGCACCAGGAAAAACATCAGTTTGGGACAAGAATGCGATATAAAAGAACTTGAGCAAGAAGGGGTGTATAAATACTTGGGAATTGATGAAGGATCAGGAATAAAACATGAACAAATGCAAATAAAGCTTAGTAAGGAGTACTTTAGAAGACTTAAATGAATCCTGAAAACAGCATTGGCACCTAGGAACAAGATCGAAGCTATAAATCAGTTTGCTCTTCCTGTCCTAACTTACAGTTTTGGAGTGATTGACTGGCTCCAAAAAGTGTTGGATAGATTGGATATTAAAACAAGAAGGATGCTTCATGCCAAATGATTTATAAAAATCAGTGTATACCAAGATTATATATTTATATATTATTAAATTAAATGCTAGAAACTATCCAGGCCTTAATGAAGCTTTATCAATAGGGGTCTTATTAAAGTTAAGAAGCTTGGTGAGATAATTAATTTTAAGATTATAATTGATTAATTTACATCTACTATACTACATAAATAAAAAATTAATTGAATAAACACAATAAATATAGTTAACTACCTGTGAACTAGTTTGTCCTTATGAAGTGTTCTGAATATTTGAGAAATATATTTATATTTCACCACCATATACATTTTCAGATTTGATTATTTTTACTATTTTATTTATTTTCATTTTTTGACTATTTTTTTTAATTTAGTTAAGTTATGAATTTTATATCTATCTCTTTATGACTAGTAAGTTAACTATTACACTTGGAGGTATTTAGTGGTTTTTGGTTATATTGTATAAATGAATATATACCTGTATCTATTAGGTGTCTAGAAGAAGTTTTTTGATAAAATGGTTGGAAGTTATATTTATTTCCATAGAGATCTATTGTTTTATTTTCACAGTGCATCTTTCTTAGTAACATACCCTTTGTTTTAAAAATTGTGTCTTCAGTATGATTAATTAATTACTTAATTAATTTATTGATTAATTATGGTGCCTTTTTTGTATAAAATGAGTGAAATTTATTTGTATTCTGTATTCTGATGAAGGCTGTCTATTGTGTGCCGAAAAGCGCTTAAATTAAAACTACGTTGTGTTCCTGTGCTGACTGGTCGTGGATCTTATTTCTTAGTTTAAGATTATATATTCCCCATTCTGAAGGAGGGATGGGCCTCCTTGAAATTGATTACATGTATAGATCTGCAATCATGGGACTTCACACATATCTACTGACCTCACACGATCCAAATGTGGTGAAAGTTTTGAAACACGAGGAGAATAAATCTAAGATGACATCTCTGTTTAATTTAGCAGAAGCATATCAATGTCAAGCAGGAATGGAAATCAAACCAGAAGTGGATAAAAAACAGGCATCAACTGAATATGCTAAAAAACAAAAGAAAGAATATAATATGAAGGACCAGGAGAGAAGGCAAGAAAAGTGGAAAAAGCATAAATATAGTTGCAAGTATAGAAAACTTCTGGAAGAGCCTCATGTTGGTCAAGAATGAAAGCAGGAATGGTTAAGGAGAGGTGAATTTACATCAAGAAATGAAAGGTTAATACTGGCAGCTCAAGATAGTGGGCTGCATACACGCTGGTTTACTAAGTCCATTGAACATGTGGGAGAAACAGACATATGTAGGTTTTGTGGAACCGAATTGGAAACAGACACACACCTTATTGCTGGTTGTGACTCTCTAATGGCAGAGGGACTGTTTACTGAAAGGCATAATAATGTGACAAGATTGTTACACTGGAGATTGTGCAAACATTATGGTTTCGAAGTGGCTGAAAAGCACTGGAAACATGAGCCACAGAGAATCATAGAAAATGATCAAGTTTGCACCACATGGGATCACCCAATACCAACAGTCCAAACGATAGAGGCTAGAAAACCAGATATAGTAGTTCAAGAAAAGAAGACAAAAGTAGCATTGATCATTGAAATCACCACACCTAGTGACTACAGTGTCTTGCATACAGAGAAACACAAAGTCATAAAATACCCCAATCTACAGGCAGAAACGAGAGCCATGTGGAAGAAAGATACCCAGACAGTTCCAATAGTAGTAGGAGCAACTGGTCTTATAAAAAAGAATTTAAAACAAGTAATCTCTGTGGTATCCCCGAAGTCTCAAAACAACCCATTAAAGTGTAGTGGGTCTAAAAACAAAACAGTGTAAGAAACTTCTCTGTGTGGAAGATTTTCAGTCCATATATTTCGAGTTAATCACTGTATATTAATCAGATCAGACAATAGTAGTAGAAGTAGCGAATGTAAACTCGTCAAGTAAAAAAGTAATAATAGAAAATATATAATTCTACAGCATTACTAAGTATTTGAAAGTAATCCAAGCAAGGCAGGCAGTCTGTTTCCAGTCGAAAATCCTTTATTAATTACACAGACAAGCGATCCAAGTAAAACAAAAATAGAGTAATAATTTCCTCACAAGCTTTCTAAATATATATATATATATATATATATATATATATATATATATATATATATACTTTTTATCATGCATGGGAGTGGTTTATTGTGCTGTAAAACAAAGTGTTATTCGTACACATGTTAAATTCACATCCCTTCCCCCATCAGTGTGACATTCGAGCTGGTCCTGCCCAACCTAGTAGCTGTCATAATAATATATAGCCCTAATGTACTTTTTTTTGTCTGATCTGATTAATATACAGTGATTAACTAGAAATATATGGACTGAAATTCTTCCACACAGAGAATTTCTTACACAGTTTTATAAAAAAAAATTTACAATCGTATTTAGATATGTTACCAATTCATGTAACACCGTACGAATTATAGAAGGAGTCATTACTGGGCACATTGCGGGTCCTGCGAAGAGCACTTTTGGTTAAGATCAAAGAGTGAGACAATACTAATTTCATGAACTTTAATCGTACTTTGACTTAGGAATGGGGTCCATTCCCGTCATGGTATTAGAAACCCAAAAGACTTGGAGAAATTAAAAATGCAGATATATGTACAGTAAGATACATATGTAGAAGGTGCACACTTTATGGAACAGCCACTATGCCTACAGTTAACACCTGAACAACTGGACACTGTATGGGCCACCCATACAAATGACAATCATTGGCTGCAACATATACCCACAGAGAGGTCATAGGGAAAACACCACACACAGGTTTTCAGAAATGGAATACCTTTTATTGTGTACTATTGCAGTTCTATATGCCATGTCATATAGCTGTTCAGACACTGACATCCATATAAACAGAGGAATGCAACAGTGAAACAGTTATACTAATACAGTAGTCTGGAAAGGTTCACAGCTGTTGCTGTCCAGGCCAAGCCCTTCAAATTGTACAATAGTGAGGACAGACTGGGCCACAGGATACCAAATGATCAACAGTATGTAATGCAGGTGTATCGTTCAGCAGCCTCTATCTACACTCTGTACAACATCACTGGGTGGTAAAGACATCATGTGACCAAATGGGTTGTAACTGAAACATAACAAGGGATAACTGACACCATCACATGCACACTGGCAAACAGCAATCTGTCTGGCAGGTAGCAGTAACCCAGTATATGTAAGTAATGTACATATAGGTAAAGCATATGGGACTTTGCATTCGGATACCTTAAGGCAGCTCACCCCTGATACCCCCACATATTTAATAGCCTAGGTCATTTATGGTGCTCCCCCCAGACTCAATAATACAGGTCCATATACCACTGTTACATACACTGGCCTCTGGAGTGCATAAGAGCACACATGTATTGTGTAGGTGACGCCCACACATATATGGCCACAGCCCCACCATATGTGTGGGGGATACAACAGAAGTGGACTGATGGCAGCAATGGCAGTGTGATATACTCTCAGCCCACTACAGAACATCCCCCCACAGCATGCCATATGTGCAAAGCTTGATATGTAGGTCATGTCCTGATAGCACTCAACACACACACACTGCCAGTGGAATATCTGACACAGGACCTGTGTGGTGGACAGACAACACATGATAGGCACACCTCTGGTCACCAAGAGATAGGCCCACAGTTGAGAGCTATGCAGACAGACTGCATTCCAAGGCAAAGTAGTATGTACACACACACCCTGTAACACCATCACTATACAAAGCATAACACAACTCTACTCACACTCTGTCTGTAGTTCCTGAACCTCCTACAGATATGTAGCTGCCCTGAGTGTGCCGGTTCTCCTGTAAGAGGTATTGCTACCTGCTGTCTGTAACACTGATGCCCACACACAGGAAGGACTGTACAAACATCCACAGAATGTCCAGGTTATGTCATCAAATATAACCCCCACTGTGCATAATATGTGAAGCAGTCTGATGTTTCACTGGCTTGTTAGCAGATATGGCACTAATTATGGTGTACAGCACATACGCACCACGTCATGCATGACATATGTACACAGTTTGACAGATTTGTGGCTGGCAGCACATACACAGGACCAATAATGACATGTTGCTGTGATAACCTCATACATTTACTGTTTTAACAGGGTTTGTGGCAGCATATGTCCTATGAGGGGAAAAGAAGCCAGTAACTGTCATGGCTTTCACCATCTACAGACTGCAATCCTCACACTATCATCTGCAGTCCACAGATAGATGCTCCATTGGTAACAAATGAAATCAAAGGCACAACACACTGCCCTGTCTGCAGCTGACCCTGCAGATGGGGATTCCACATACACATGGAACTGACATGTCAGGTATGGAGACATGTAGGAAAGTCATATCCACACACACACTGTTAAACCAACAGTACTCCAAATGCAGTATAGCAGCACTTACAGTCTGTAGTCAGGTCAGGCACATCCCCCTCCTGTGTGTTACCCTATTTCCACAGTGTATGTTGTTAGAGATAAATTCCCAATCCATCTCAGATGCTGTTTGCCAACCAAACAGATCTAGTTCCTGCTCACAGTGAATGACAAGGGCCAACACCAACATGATGTTCCTAGATATTGGAGTGTGTTTCCATGTAATTGGCTATGGGAGTGTTACCACAGCTGTTCCACATGCAATCAGCTAGGGGAGGGCTGCAAATCACGCAGAGGCCATCAGCTGATCATGAGCATCACTTAAAATACACATGCTGCTGCCTAAGCAAAGCAGGTGTAGGTCTCCACATCCACCAGAGAGAGAGTAGGAGAGGCAGACAGAGGCAAAGACATGTCAGGAAGGGGTGGGAGAGTAAAACTGCAGCTTGTTTGTGTCACACACCTACCAGCACAGGGTATCAACCCCCTGATAACTATGTAGTGCTATCACAGTTCGATGCAGTTATTGGATGTGCCACATGGGTTACCTGTTGTGGAGCTCTCAGAACATATATGTGATGGTGAGTGACATCTGCAACAGGGATACAGTAGCTATATGGTAGATGATGTACACATGCCTGTCTGCATGAACAGGTGCCAGCGTCAACACAGCCACACTCTCACAGGGACACACACACATTGACACACTTGGCAGGACCAGGAGTACAACTCATCTGTAGCGGGATTACCACAACACATCACTGTGCAGGTATCACATGCACCGCATGGGTCATACGGAGGTTGTATGGGCAAAGGGCATGAGGAGGTGTCTGACATCAGACAGCATGCTTCAGTATACCCATGGGGGTTGTAGTGAGTGTGGATGTGAACATACGCACCATACAACACACAGAAAAACAGAGAGAGTGCCAGTACTGACATGCATGGGTGCATGTCTGCACGGGTGTGTAGTGCTCGACTGTGGCAGCAGGCTATACAGGGGTAGGGGATGGGTATACCTTAGCATCAGGCCACATGACAATGGTCTGCATTGTGTCTCAGGGCTGTAATGTCTGCATTTGCCCACACAGGTGGGTATTGTATCCCCCATCCAGTCACCTGGGTGACTATTGTGTGCGGCCAATGCTGTGCATTGCTTGCCATGTATGTGTTCCTTAGTCCATGACATGGACGGTGTCCGGGATGTGCACTCCTCCCACATGCATGTACAGTGACATATGGAACTGTACCTGGAGTGTCTGGCCCATGTCGTGAACACAGATTATCATCATATGTGCCAGTCTTGCCCACCTGTAGTGGAGACCGGTAATGGGCAGCAGGTTTACTCTGCACCTACATTGATAGCATGCTAACATCATTCCCTGGTGTCAGTGGCATCTGGCGATACAGGGCATGTAGTCTGACATGGTATGTCCATTGTGGGTCACATGTGATGGCACCACAGGTGGTGCAGGTGTCCATTGGGGAACATGAGGGAGGTGCACTGTTAGCATGTACGTGCATATTAGACAGAAGGACAGGGTGACATGCCCTCGGTAGCCCACTGCTATCACTCCATAGTTACTAGAAGTGGCCAATATGCAGTGTACTACCCACATATTGACTGTTGCCTTGGCATGTGTGCGTGTGTGTATGAGACATGGGTTGAGAGTGTGCTCTGGGTAATACTGGGGTTGCTAACTGTGATTGCCTAGCCTTTATGTCACATATATGGGTATGGCTTTGCACCCCAGCCTCTCAGCTATTTCACATCTGTTATCTCTGTATGATGGCCATTGTGATATATAGTAGGGCCACCATATAAGAAATATGCAAAACCTGCTCCACATTGGCCACAGGTGTCACACGCTCACAGCCACCTCTATGCAGGAGACGAGGTACACACACACACACACACACACACACACACACGCACACACACACACACACACACACACACACACACACACACACACACACACACACACACATGTCATGTCTGGGAGTAGAACCCCTGCCTAACTAGTTTATTACACCACATCACTATGCAGTTATAGTACACGCCATGCACATTACTGAAGTACTCCTTCCCCAAAGGTGTATTTCACAATGAATGACATCAGCAGGATTGCCAAAGTAAGCCATTTGAAATGTATTGCAGGTGACTAGCCTAAAATGGATTGCTCCCTACACAGACAGTGAGACACACTCAAAACATCCACAAATGACATGTGTGGGTATAGAACCCCTCTAAGAAGTCTATATCACACTACAGCATGGAGCTGTTATAGGACGCACCACAGGGATTACTAGAGAACCCCTTCCCCAAAGCTGTATTTCACAATGAATGACAACAGCAGGAATGCCAAAGTAGGCCATGTGAAATGTACTGAGTGTGACTAGCCTATAATGTATTGCTCTGTATACAGACACTGAAACACACACCAAACATCCAGAACTGCCATGGGTGGGGATGGAACCCTAACACAGTTCTAAATCACAATCCAGCAGTACACAGTTATAGGACATGCTACAGAGAGTACCAGGCTACAACCTTCCTAGAGGTGTATTTCTAGGTGGGTGATATCAGCAGCCTTGCCAAAGTTGAGTATATCAATTGTAAGGAGTGTGAGTACCTTAAAAAGCATTGCTCTCTACAGAGTCAGGTACAGACAGACACACACACAAACACACACATAGTTGCCAAGTCTGGGGTTAGAACACCTACCTAACTACCTTATCACACTACAGTAGTACACAGTTACAGGACACACTATGGAAATTACTGGGCTACAACCTTCCCAGAGGTGTATTTCTAGGTGGGTGACATCAGCAGCCTTGCCAAAGTTGAGTATATGAATTGTAAGATGTGTGAGTACCCTGAAAAGCATTGCACTCTACACAGTTAGAGACAGACACACACACACACACACACACACACACACACACACACACACACACACACACACACACACACACACACACTCACACTCACACTCACACACACACAGTTTCCAAGTCTGGGGTTAGACATCCTACCTAACTGGTTTATCACACTACAGCAGTACACAGTTATGGGATGCACCATGGAGATTACTGGGCTACAACTCTCCTAAAGGTGTATTTCACATTGAATTACCTCAGCAGGCTTGTCATAGTAGGGCTATGGGGAGGGCCCTGTGTGCATGGGCCATAACCTATTCATGCACGGGTTGACACACCACATACCAGCACACACAGGGTCATATGTCACAGATACGTGTATACCACTGCTAGATGACTACTTCCTTGTACAGTCATGTTGCACAGCTGGCTCATGCACCACATAGTTTGTAATGCTGACAGATACTGGTGGCTAGTATCTGCAGGGAGTGACACATGCACCTCATGTGTTTGGGGCCCTTTGGCTGTGTGCTGGGGTGGGAAAGGCCTGGATGGATCCTTGCCACAGTCACCCTCTTCCACACATCTATGTACGTCTACTTTTGGCTTATTATAGTGTGTTGCCCTGACATATATGTCTGTATTCCTATCCACTGTGTGTGCAAGGCATGAGTGGTGCATACTGACGAGTGTTTCCAGTAACATCTGCAACTGCCAGATACGTCTTGTCCACTGGTGTTTGCAGTCATGGCCTTTATGTGTTTGTGTGTGAGCATGCCCAGTATGACCTTTCAGTATGTTGTTCACTGACATTGCCTTCATTTCCCTAAGTTTGTGAGGATTCCCAGTATGGCCATCTGTAGTGGATGTGTGGATCCTGTCCAGGTATTTTCTGCTGCAGTGCTGACCTTTGTGTTGTACACTGACAGGTAGCATGCTGTGTTCTGCAGGGTATCCATCGATCATTTGGCTTTGACTGTTGCTACATTTCTGCATAGCGGGGGGGGGGCACACCTGACTGTTTCTACATTTATACATAGGAATGGTGGGGGCACACCTGACTGTTATTACATTACTATGTAGGATGGGGGGCACACCTGACTATTTCTACATAGGGTTGGGGCACATCTGACTGTTATTATATTGCTATATAAGATGGGGGGCACAAGTGACACTTGTACACATTTGTATGACTGTACTGGTATGTCATGTACTCTGTTTCATTCTGTATTGCTAACTATCATGCTGACTAGAGGCATACCAGTGTACTACAGATCCTGGCTTTCGTTGCCCTACATATTATTGTCTGACTTTCTACCCTTCAGATCTAACATCCCACTGCCTGCCCTGCCGTGGTCTGTCTGTGTAGGCCTGGGGCTGGGGTTAACCAAAGCCATCATTCTGGGGCCATGGCACAGACCCTGTTTGGGTTTGTCTACACCTGTCCTGCTGACTGCAACAGTTGTTGGGTATGTGAACCATCCTGACTGGCATGTGTGGGTCATATGGACACACATGTCACTCAGCACAATACCTGCAGTGGGTTTTGTCACCCTGTGTGGTACTGGCTACTATGGTGACTCCAGTATGTGTTACACATGTCAGGGTGCCACTATGGGTGTCTACTGTCTGCTGCCATAACATTCAGCCACCTAATTCCCTTGCATGCCCAGATCCATACCATAGCTACAGGTAACAACACATTCTACTCCATTTGGCAATTGGTAGGTTGATTGACTTACCTTGTGGCTGTGCCAGACTTGCTGATGGTGCTGTCAGGTTGCCTATGTCAGATGCACATTATACACTCCCTATACATGGTTGAGCACAGGTGGTGTCATGTTTGGCATCCCTTTTACTGTATGTGTGAGTCAGAGAGAGGTGTCATTCCCTGGGACCCTACTGTGCATGTGCTATGCGTTGCTTCTTTGCCAATGCCAAGGCATACTAGACATGCCTCCTTCTGCCTACTGGGGCAGGCTCAGGTTCTTCCTCCTCCAGGTCACTCTGTCCCTGTGCAGGTCTTGGCATTGGTGGGGGGCAGTGTGGCCCTGCCCCATGCTGTTCTTGCTGCAACTGTTTCTGCAGGATCATATTGTGTAGCATAGCACATACCCTAACAAATTGGGTACATATAGCTGGTGAATACTGCAAGGCTCCACCTTGCATGTCCAGACACTGGAACCGTGACCTGAGCATCCCATACACATGCTCTATTATATGTCTGGCCTGTGCGTGTGCCTCATTATGGCGTTCTTGTTCAGGTGTGTGTGCATTTCTGATGGGTGTCATCAGCTACGGCTCCAGTGTGTGCCCAGCATCCTCTACTAGGTGAACATAGGGGATGTCCCCACTGGCAAATCTCTGGTACAGCTGCATCAGATGCCATATGTGGGAATCATCATAGCTTCCAGGGCAGCCAGCGCACACATTCATTATAATGCCCTGGGTGGGCATCACATATGACCTGGCAGTTGATAGAGGGGATGCTCCTGCGGTTGATGTAGGTCCTACCCTGCTCACTGGGTGGTGCTTTGATGCATATGTGAGTGCAGTCTATAGCACCCAATACCCCAGAATATTCTGCTATTTGGTGGAAGAGATGCATATGGCTGGTCAACACCTCACGGGTGTTGAGGAAATATACATGCTCACTGGCATGTGCTGACATGGCATCCAGGATCTGGTGGAATACTCTGGATGCTGATGCCGGTGAGATCCACATGATATCCCCAGTTGTGCTTTGAGAGGTACATGTAGTTAGTATACCTAGGCCTACACATACCTTGGTATCCACTGGGGTGGGTTCCCCTCAGTCAGTTAGGTGTGGCTGACAAAACTCAACTATTTGCTGTAGGAGGTCTCTGTCCACCCTATAGCGCTCCACTATCTCCAACTCATGTAGCCCCTGGTAGGTTACCCTGGTTCTGTACACTCTTCTCCTTCTCCTCACTGTGGGTTGTTTGGCAGCATTCACATCCTCACCACCCTCAGCCTCTTGCACATGTTGTTCTATGTTGCCTGCTGCAGCCCTCCTCATTTTATAGGTTTGTTTGTTAAAATTTCCCCGCTTGTATACACTGGTGGTGTAGAGTGTGGGGAAAAAACAGTGGGGAAGGTATTTGCTTAGTTTATAGTAGTGTTATGGGATAGGCTGGTCTGCTGCCTGTGTAACTGGCTGATTCTGATACATTTCACCTGCCAGCTAGGCTAGTTCTCCTTGATTACCTTCCTACTGCTGTTTTACTTTCCCATTGCCTCCCTGTTTGAGCCCGTGTGCACGCTGTGCAAACGGAGTGCTCAAATGTGCAGATTGCTGCTATTTCCTGGTTTAACTTCACTTTTCTTCCTGTAAAGCTTGGTGCGTAGCACGCATATCCACTTATACTTTGTAGAGAGTGCTAGGTAGGTTTTGACATACACCCTAGCTTAGCTCTGCTAAGCTAGGCACACACCCAAGTCACAGGGTACCAATCTGCTTATAGTATGCCTGACACACACCCCACCCCCCCACAATGTCACCTACCTCCTAGTCTTGCACTCAGCTATTCATACTCTTACACTGTTGGGACATGCCTCATATGCTGGGGAAAACTGGGATTCACTATCCTTCCCCTCATTTGCATAGGATTGCCTGCTAATGCATAGTTACATGTGCCACACTTAGCCTCTCCCCTTAGCAACCACTATTCACTGGCTAGGTTGTCTTTTGCCTGCCATTGACTTGCATGGCTTAGTACTGATTTTAGTTAGAATGCTGGTTTTAGGTTTATTTTCTTATTTTCCCACCGATCCCGTGCAGCTGCCCTGTGCTTAAACAGCCGAGATCGGCGGAAATAAAATAAAGGTTCAACTATTTACTTTCTGTATTGTTTGCAATGTCAATGGCCTTATACTTGGCTATTGGAATGCTTCCTCAATGATATGCAGCCTCTGTTTGGAGCTGTCATGTCTCCATTTTCGATTTTGCAGAAATGTGCTTGGTTACTAATCAAGTACATTTATGCAGATTCCGCTAGACCCGCACAGCCTGATTCCAGCTTCCTGGATAGCAGATTTACCTCATTTGTATGATTTTTCACTTGCAAATGGGGTAATTTGCATACAGGGTCTGGGAACATGCAGGAATAGTGCAAGAGTGCTCATGCATGTCAAACGGGCACGTACGTTGATCACTCGGCCGCCATATTGCCAACATTACCTCTTACACTAATCATGCACACTATGCAGGGCTTGCTGAATCCGGAGGCAATACCTTAATTTTATAGGCGTTAAAGTTGGTGTTAGAAAATAATATCTGTATATGTAATGGTGCATACTATAAACAAAAACAGGGTGTTGCCATGGGCACACCCTGTTAAATTCCTACACTAATATAGTATTAGCCTTTTGGGAAGATCAGAGAATTTTCGGGTGTGATCATCAAGGGAAAACACTCATTCTTTATGCTAGATTTGTTGACAATATTTTTTTTGTTACGGGGACAGGATGCAAATGAATTGATGAAGTTTGTTGACTATTTAGAAAATACTACTGATTTTTTAAGGTTTTCCAACAGTTGTAGCGATGATAGCATTGCCTTTTTAGACATTACTCTAACTAAGAATATAATGGGAAAATTAGATACAGCACTATACAGGAAAGCTTGTTGGAGGAACCACTATTTGAATGCATGTAGTATGCATCCAAGGTATACCTTTCATAATATAGTGCAGGGGCAAGGGTATAGATTATCTCGATTATGTACTGATACAGATGCTTTTTATAAAGAACTCAATGTGTTATATGGTCATTTGTTGGACAAGGGCTATTTGCAGGAAAGTTTAGAGAAAGGTAAGGACCTAGTCCTGCTACATAGGAACGATAGAGCCAGACGTTGGTTTTCGGAAAATGGTGGATTTATGGAACATAGGACAAAGAGGTATCCAAATTATGGAAATAATTCCAGGATAATGTTGCATTATAGCAACAATGTTCATGGCATTTGTAATATTATTAGGTAAAATTGAAAAATTCTTAAAAGTGATGAGTGTCTGAAAGATAAACTAGATGACGTACCAAAGTCCACCTTCAGACGCAATAGTAATCTAAAAGACATGCTTTGCCATGAACCTGGTTTGGGAATCAAAAAGAGTAAGTTAACTGTTTCTGGCAGGACAGGGACCTTCCCATGTAGACACTGTAAGGCATGTGCCTTTGTGAATGGCCTTAATTATTTTATACTTCCTAATACTAGTAGGAAATATGTTTTTGATTTTTATGCCGATTGTCACACGGAGAATGTGATTTATTTGGCACAATGCAGGTCTTGCCCCAGTTTTTTTTTGGCAAGACTAATTGCAAGTTAAGGATAAGAATTTTAAATCATTTATCATCTGTTAGACTGAAAGATGAATGAAATGCCTTATATCTGCATATTTTAACTTTTCTAGACTATGTTTTTTCTTTCATGGTACTGCATATTGTTAGTAGGGGGAGAAGAGGGGATGATATTGTGAATACTACTGAATACATAGAGCTACAATGGATTATACAACTAGCAGCAGATAGCTCACCAGGGTTGACCAATTCCATCCCTTTAAAACCGGCTTTGAAAAAAATGAGAGTTAAGTACAAGCAATGAGTGGTTGTTTTGTTTTAATTGAATGATTTTTTATGATATTTAAAGATGTTTTAGTTGATGTGAATTTTGTCTGAATAAGAGTTTAACCCGAAAGCGCTAACGTGTTTTTGTACAATAAACGTATATCGGTTAGGTTGGACTCTGCTTTTTTATTTGCTGTGTTTTTTTAAGTTTTGTGTCAGCAGCATCCTCAGGCTTTTGGTTTTGTTTACAAAATGGCAACAAATGTAAACCATGCCCCACTCCTCAAGGTATATTACAAACAAATCAATAGCAACATGGCAGCAATACATGACTTGGCAGGAAAATCTAGACTGAAACATGTACACATTGAGGAATAAAAAGATATTCAGTTTTGAGGGCCATTGTTGCTCCCATAGCCACATAGGAAACTTGATCTGTCTGGTCCTCTGGAATTGCTATTTAACTGTATCCTCCAAACAGGCTTCATGGCTCATGAATAGAGAACAGCAACAGTCATCCCTCTGCACAAAGATAGGCCATCTACAGACCTTGGAAACTACAGACACATAAGTCTCACTAGTTTCATATGGAAAGCCATGGAAAGGAAAGGGAAATGATCAATAATGATGTAGGAAACCTCCAGACACTGGATCCAACCCAGTTTAGATTTATCAAGGGCAGGTCATGCCTACTTAACCTGATGGACTTTAAGAAGGTCACCAAATCAATGGATGAGGGCAAAATGGTTCACACTGCCTACCTTGACCTGGCCAAGGCATTTGACACAATTCCCCACTCAGGCATTGTTGACCAAACTTAAGAGGTTAGGTACAAACCCTTATGTCACCCATTGGACAGCCAGATGGCTCACAGACAGGATCCAGGAAGTTAGAACTGGGGAGTCCACCACTACAAAGATGCCAGTCACAAGCAGATTCCCTCAGGGATCAGTCCTTGGACCGCTTTTTTTGGCATTTACTTCTCTGAAGTCAAGGCCAATACCAGTGGCCTCTGGCTGACTACATTTATAGATGCCTACAAATCAGGCACTGTTATTGAATCACCTACTGACACAAATATTCTCCAGGAAGGGCTGACACAGACAAACAACTAATGCCAGAGCCATGGGCTAAAACTAAATGCCAAGAAATGCATAACAGCATCCTTCAGGAAGTCATCCACCCCTGGTAACTATCATATTGACAACACACCCCTAAGAGTTGACCCAGTAGTCAGGGACTTGTGGACACGCATAGATAGCAGTCTAACCATTGACCATCATGTACCTGCAGTAGTGAGGAAATCATTTTATTTTGTGCAATTTATAAAACAAAGGTATGGCATCTAAGTCCACAGAAGTCATCATTCCACTGTATTCAGCATTTATCAGACCTGTTATTGAGTACAATGCCCCATTTGGTATATACCTAACCAGGAATATCCAACAATTGGAACATCCACAGAAGTTCCTCAGTAAAAGAATACAGGGTGTAAATAAAATGTCATATCATATGCAGACTACCTCAATGCCCTATCCCTGTATTCTCTCATCTACAGACGGTTGATGGGAGATCTATGCCTGGCATACAAGGCATTGTCAGTCCTCACTCTGATGGAGCTCCTGCATATCCACAAAACAAACAACACCAGAATTACCCATTCTAAAGACTAAAACCTTGCCTGTAATATAAACAGGACCTGCTGGAGAGACAGGTATGTATCCCAGAGACTATCCCTTCCTTGGAACAGGCTTGCCATCCATGTGAAGCACAGTTCATCCCTAACCCAATTCAAGTGCAACTTGGACATTGAATGAGGAACAGGAAATTCATCCCCAGTTTGGCACCTATGTCGTTAATGGACACAGGCAGTCTGTAAATGGTTCATCTCTCAGGCCTCTGCTTGTAAACGTTTCACCTCCCAAAACCCTGTTTACATTTATCAAGGATACCAGAACTTGACAGAGATTTGGGATGCATGGCTAGGCTTAAAAAGGCCCTTGTAGTTGTTAGCCTAGTACACACCTATGACCCTATGACATGAAAATTCTTCCCCTTAAGCAATTAGCATCTTTTATTCCTCAGGCAGTTCTGTTCTCTCAACATTGCAGCATTTGACTTTACCTCCTTGTACCAGCATTTTGCCAGCAGGTTGCCCCAACTTTTGAAAACTCTCCTTCTCCTCCTTTGAGATTTGTTCTTGGCCACTAGCAAACCTGTGAGAGGCCCAAAGCCGTTATTATTAGTCAGTCACAAAGAATACATTTGAATCTTCTTGACTTGGATACCAGTTAATGAAAAATGTTCATTGTCCTTATGATTGGTGGATATTGCAGTGGACACAACAGTTTCATATGAATAAGTTTGGATGTTTTATTCAGTAACAGTGTTCCAAGTTTTTCATGTATATCATTACCAATGTAATATTATTTGTTGTATTGTTTGTTGTCTCCATTTTCTTTGTTTTCCTTTGTTTTACTGCCAATTCATGTTTTTCAGTAATCTGAGATATTCGACATAGTGTTCTTTCACAATAAAGGCACAAACACCCAGAATTTGTTCATTACTCTGTTCAATGTCTTATTGTGCTTAACCAAAATATTTATATGTTTATTTCCAGTGTTATCCAATAAAGTCATAAATTATCGCTACAACTCAGTGTTCATCTGCACACCTTTTAGATTTGTAAAAATCTTAATCCCTGAGGAAGTTGCTTTACAGAAATGCAATGTTCCAAAAACAAGTTAAAGTGCTAGAGGATTTTATATTGTAAAAGTCTTGCTCCCAAGTTTTTTATTAATTTATTATACCAATCAATAGACGATCCAGCCTCTTGTATTCCAGAAAACAAATGAGACAATAGGTTTGAAGAACAGCTTGAGATGTTCTGTTCCAGATGTCTTCCTGTTGTCTTTTAGAAACAAAACAACAGCAGTTATTTTATGTTAAATTTGTAAAACCAAATGTAATGTTTCTTTGAACTTAAAGACTAGACTACAACTTTATACAGAACTAAGTGTAATTCAGTGACTGTACAAATATGGTTTATAAAGCAGCACTCTGATGGTTCTTCTGACTTTGAACTGCTTCTACTCTACATTATCATTAAGTAATTTATTTATGCATGCATTCATTGTTGGCATAGTAGTATTCATACTGACTAGGGGAAATGTGCCAAAGAGAGTAGGCAAATTCCTTTACTCTGTTTACAAGTGCCATGGGAGCTTTTGCTTCTACCTGAGATACCATCAATTTGGTCAAATGGGGCCTTAGTTTAACACCTCATCCAAATGATGGCAAACTCAAGAATGCAGTACTCCCATGTGGTGAGCTGCAGAGTTTGTATCTGAAAATAAATCAAAGTGCATGGTGTGGGAATAGAACCAGCAGTGTTTTAAGCTGCCAGCATCAAAAGTGCCTGTGCTACCTGTTGCGCTACTGATACTGTAGTATAAATTGTGAATGTGTATATACGTTGCTCTAACACAAGCCAGCAGCACTAATAGTATCTTAGAAAGCAAAGCAACAAAAAGGATTCGGAGAAGACTATGCATTAGTCATCCGGCCAATAACATGAGCCAGATGGTAATGAAACCAGCCACAGTAGTCTGTGTCCTGAAGATAAAAGGAATAAAATGCAACTATGATTTAAATTTAAAGTACACAAGTGGGAACCAATGTGGTCCTGGCCGATTATACTCAGAACTGTGATATGAAGTGTGAGTTGTGGGCCTCTATTACAATGGAGTGCATTTCATATTATTTATTCCTTTGCACTACCAAATCTTTGTTATCTCAGCTGGGATTCATAATGTATGATTAGAACTGCAAAAGTTCCTGTCATATTAGGACCTTTATTATACTATACTGCAAGCAGTGTAGCCCACCAATGTAAGCTGGGGCACTTGCAATGCTGTACAACAACTGCAGCCCTATACAGATAAGGTAGTACCTAATATCCATAGTGTCAACATATGTGCAAATCTGTATATCTTTACATACATGTATATATATATATATATATATATATATATATATATATATATATATATATATATATAGATATATATATAAAATATGCATAGATGTCTTCAAATGCATTTCATATGAATTAAAGTGATCAAGTGAAATTTATTTTGAAAACAGCACAAAACTGGTATTTGTCAAAAATAACCAAATAACACAGATAGAGGTTTCCTTTTTGTTTGGCATTGTACAATCTCAGAGTTGGAATATTTAAGTATGTAGAGTATGGGAAATGGGGTCCACCATGTTGGGGATACAGGAGGCTTTGCCACACTGCAAAAAACAAATATTGTCTTCTAAGTGCCTCCCTTCAAAAAATTTGTTTTTCAAGATATTTTGCATGGGAGAGTATAAACCCTCGTATGTCTGTATCAGTAGACATGATTGTCTCATAAAATACTGACTGCTCAAAAGAATGAATGTAAAAAGAGCAATCATTTTAGAGGGAATCCAAAATGATTGAAAATTGAACAAAACTAAAACTAATGGTTTTGCAGGGGTCAAGCCCACCTGTAACTCCTGCACTCTGCTAATTATATACACCAACTCCAAGATCACAAAACAGAGAGATAAGGGCAAATTCTCTTACACTGCTGCAACACAATCACATACAAAGAGCTGCCAGCAAAACAAATGTTAACAAGAGCATTTGTTCATATGAGCATTCTTTTTTTTACATCACTATAAAACATTCACTCATATCAGTGTTTGCTTTTCAGATTGTAATTCTCTTGTAGACTGTAACTATATATATATATATATATATATATATATATATATATATATATATATATATATATATATATATATATATATACATACATATAAAATCTCAAAATACTGAAATGTTGAATTTCAGTATTTCGAGACTGAATAGTCAAAATCCCACATACCCGAAAACACAAAAACCACGAAAACCACAATCAAGACATTTACACACACACATATATACACACACACATTGAACACACATACACGAAGGAGCTTAACATCAAAAAGCGCTTCTCTGTATGTGTAGTTCAAAAAAAAAAATCTACGTTTCTGCAGGGGGGCTTTGCCCCCTGCACCCCACCCCCTACTTTATTATTCTCACTCCAAGATCGCACTACAGTGGAGAAAAGGGAATTTTCCCTTACCCACACTGTAGTCCGATCTATGAAACAGGCACGTATACACGGAATCGCTTGTCGATGTTAAGCATTTGTGTGTTCGATGTTTTGTGATTCGGACATATGCTAGTTGAGCATGTATCCGGATCCCATATATATATATATATATATATATATATATATATATATATATATATATAAAACACATATCTAACATTGTACATGTAACGTTCTGTGTTACTGTACACAAAAGCACGTTAGAGCAGTTATAGTAACACAACATTAAAAACAGGTATATACGGCTGATGTCACATGGTTACATTTGAGAGGGGATGTGTTTCTGCATGAGCCTGAATTGGTCAGAGGGCTGACTCCTGTCTTCATATCTTCACTGCTACCAAAGTAACACTGAAAGAAACAAAAACTGTCATTCCAGAAGAGCAAACTTACCTTCTTGGTATTGCTTCTTAGTAAATTTGATGTAATGCAAATTCTGTAAGTAGTTTTTGTGTACAGTATTGTCTTTGAATTGCATTAGTGCACTTATTTGTAGTGTATACCTCATTTGCATATGTGCTAAACAAAATCTGTCATTTGGTAACTTTTTACCTCAGTAGAAAACAACACGAACTCTTGGATCAGAGCAACTAAGCAGTCTTAAAGCCAATCAACAATGATCCTTTTAAAAAGAAAGAATGGCCCAAAAATAAATAAATAAGCACTTTTTATTATACCAATACTAACAATATGAACAGTGAAGTAAGTGCTTTCATCTCTCAAATCTCATATATGGATACTAGACTTCATCAGACCTCCCATTTCACTACCAAAATTACACATTTAAATACTAACCTTATCTGTCACATGGTAAATCATGTGACACCATATAACTTCTGTTTCCTTTTTAAAAATATTCATAATTAATACATGTACTTAACTCTTTACCCCCACATGCATCAATTAAAATTTGCCATTCATATTCTTTATAACTTAAATCATCATCTCTAATTTACCCACTTTTTGTTGACTGGTGACTGATCTAATACAACAAATGAAAACTTTTTAAAATTCATATATTTATAAAAATGCCTAAAATTGCATTCAGGCTATCCCTCCTTTTACTTGCCTGCAAATGCTCAAAAATCCTGCTTTACAATTTTCTAACAGTTCTTCCAACACAGAAACTTTTGCATGATATACATGCTGCATAATACCTTGCATAATCTGATTCACAGGTAAACCTACCTAGTGTCTTATAAGTTTTTATACTATTTGAGACAATAGATACTTGAACCATACAAAAATACTTCTACATGCCTTACAATCTAAATATTTGTATGTATCTGCTGGTTTATGGGACCTGCTGTGGTGGTGCTGCGGTAGCGTTGTTGACTCACAGCAAGACGTTATCCATTCGATTCTCAGCTAAAGCATCTTCTGTGTGGAGACATGCATGAAGGGGTGTACCTTTGTTGAAGGTTGTGCATCAGGGCTGGTAACTCAGCATGTAAAAATCTTCTACCAATCATTAGCGGACCGGAGTTCCGCTGTGGCGACCTCTAACCAGGAAAAAGCCGAAAGACGCAACAACACCTGTTGGTTTATGGGCTTTCCCTCCCTCTCCATTTACTGCTGCCCTTTCTAAAATCTCTTTTATTTGATCAGTCCTTTTGCTTATAAACTGGGGCTGTTCTCCAATACAACAGAATACCTTTTGGTTGTCACACAAAATTTTACAATTATTACCAATAACACATTTGATGGCTTTGCTATCCATATTGCAAGTCAAACCTGCCTTGTCCCTCATTCCTTCCTGCTTTTACTGTTATGACCCAAACTCTCATATGCAGTTGGGATGCCCTCTCTTTCTGAGCCTCTGTTATAGTTTTTCAACTATAACATACCATGCCTCTTCCTCCTCTTCAGTTGTTATTGCATGAACCCTATATTTCATAATTATAAACAAATTGTTTCTAATGTATGTGGGATGCATGCTGTTATAACACAATAAGGAATTGCTGCATGTCATTTTATAACTTATTTTGGTAAGTAACCCTCTTTCATTTTAAGATTTATAAACCAACATGTCTAAATAATTTATTGACTTGTACTCCACAGCATACTTAAAATGCAAAAACATAGTGGAAGCTTTCAGGTTCTTCAAAAAATCTCTGCGTCCAACTGGATCCCCCTCCATACTAAAAAATATCATTAATAAAATTAGCATAAAAATAATTACCATGCTGTAATGCTCATTTGTATATACAAATTATTTTTCCAATGCCCCATTACTAGATTAAGAGCTAATCTTGCTCCTATAGCCATCTCTCTCTCACATGATGGAAAAACTCACCATTAAAAATAAAATAATTATCCTTTACAATCCTAATCAATGCATTCCCTGATGAATATGATTTCCTCCATGGAAAACCTTTCTGCCTTAAATTATTATTACAAACCAGGTCTACTACCTGTTTATGAAGTATAACTTTGTGCAATGATTTTATATCTATTGTCACTAACAAATCCATCTCCTCAAATGTAATTTCTTTTAATAAGTATTTAAAATTAAATGACTCCCTGATAAAAGAAGACATTCAAAGCTTTATCTACAAACATGGATTTTGACACTGCCAGCACTTATATGGGTCTCACTTGAGGATCAAATTCAACAGAATATATTTTGCGAATGCTGAGAAAACTCCTATAATGGGATGCTCGTTCTTAAAAATGCATATGTTGCTTCACGTAATAGATCATTAATAAAATTCTCTTATAGGTAGCTATCCAGACTATCTATACTATTTAAAAACTTCATTCCTAATAACTTTTAAATAAAATGTTTCATGTTTTAATAAATCATTCCTTTTGTTGTTTATATCAGTCTTAATCTGTTATTGCCGTGGTGCATCCCTTGTCAGCTTTTATGAAATGTTTACTACTGTCTTTTGACAAATTGTTTAAAACCTCCCTTTCTCCCTTGATTAAATTGTACAATCTATCCAATGTTTTACTGTTAAGTAACCTTCTGATTTACTTTTTACAATTCCTTTTAGAGACAGCTAATACTGGATATAAAGCCTGATTAAATAATCTAGTTAACCTCAGTTGAACTTCTGGAAAAATGTTCATTTTGTTCCTAAACATACATTTTAAATTCAACATTCTGGTGTAATCTCTTTAAATACTGATGTTTACTACAAGTCCTACCTCGCTTGAGGGTACAAAAGAAAATCCTTATGTTAAACGTTTTAATTCAAGGTCAGTAAATTCTTGCTTGGACAAAGTGTATACCTTAAAGTCCAAGGGCACCACTAGTACTTATTTTCTTAATTCAATATATTCCCTTGAATTTTTTTCCTTGCTGTTTCTTGCCCTTGACGTACAGCAATCCTAGCTGAACTGTCTCCGCCAAACTCACTTCCTCTTTCACTTCCTTTGCAGAGCCTTGAAACTAAATAGTGATGAAGAACCTAACATTCATCATCATTCAAGGTTTTATTCACATTGCTCTTGTCTCTGCCGAGTGCACCGATGTTGCATTCCATACTTCTTCTTTTTCTGCTAACCTGTTGAATGTCCTCTACATGCAGCCCAGAAAGTAACGACAGCTCACTTGCCATAGCAACACAAGGGCTTTGGGGACATATTTTGTTGTTAACAGCCATAGCACCTACTGCTTCTGCCTGCTGGTTGTTTTTAGTCTAATATTCATTCTAGTCAATAAAAGATTTCTTGTTCTTTTTGCTGCTTTGTATGTATGCAAGATTGGAAAGACAAAAGTGTTTATTTCACTGCTTAGTATTGCTTATATTGGTGTAATAAAAAGTTTTTTTTATTTTATTTTGGGGGGGCATTTTTCTTTTTTCCATGAACTCTGTGAACTGATTTTAATACTGAATTTACCTCATCAGCTTAACCTTGTAGATGTCTCTGAATCAAATGTGAACTTTTCTAGTCATACTGGCCATAGGCACAACAAATCATATTCCTTAATTCTGTCCTTTATAATCTACCTTACTTCTAAGAAGTGGTGAAGATTCTAACACTCATTATTTATTCTGTGCTAGGTTTTACATAGAACAGCATAACTGTAACATACAATACAGTATTATACAATCTATAAATCTCATCCATAATCACTTTTATATCATCGCCTTTCCAACTTCTGTGCAGACTCCTTTTTTCTTCCTCCATACTTCCATGTAAATTTCAACCCTGTCACTTGTCACTTGACGTGTGTGTGTGTGTGTATCTATGATATTGTGAATATTATTATATGATATCCCTCCTATTTTCTCATCCATCGTGTACATTCAAACTGATGAATTACTTTTCATATTTCAGCCTCTCCATTCTTCCCTGTGTAAGTAACTCTGTTTAATAACACTTTTTTGCTTGACTCTACTAGTCTAATATTACCTGCCTGTGAGGCTCATGTTTTTTTCAAGTATGCTCTGTAAGTAACTTACCTGTAATTATGTCTGCATTGTTATATTTTTGACTCTGACTACCTTGGAGCTTTTCTCCCCAGGCCTCTGCTGAAAATGGACATGTATCCAGTCAGACTATCCCAATCAACAAGTGCAAAATAAAATAATAATAAATAAATAAACTGGAACAGTGCTAGTTATGGGACCTCACCACTGGATGAGAAACAATGAAAAAAATGAATTAGAATTTATCAGGTCTACTCCCTAGCAATCCACCATGGCATTCACTTGGCATTAGTCACTGCCTTTTTACATCAGTCTTCATAATTCAACACATTTTTGAATAAATCCTTAGCATGATATATACATTTCAAAAACAGAGACTTAGCTACTTTAGATTTTGCACAGTATGTCACTTCATACTTTCCCAGTTAAATAATCTATTTTATTTCTGATACTGCTATGCTGTAATTTCTCATATGAGACATAAAAATATTTCCTTTATACAAATTATAATGAAATACATGATCAAGATAATTGTGTCTGATTCAATACTCTTGTTTCTGTATGCAGGGTACAATGCTGAGTTCATGTATGTACAACTGCAATAAATATCAAAATAGCATTGTATCTAGAATTATTTTCCGTAAACCTTTTTTCACAACAGCTTGATTAAAGCATTATGTTACTGACCCCAGAAGATAATAACAAAATGTGTCAGAGATCAATTAAAAAAACAAGCCACTCTGGTGGAATCCTATCATTATATAAAAAAAGGAAGAAATTCATGGCAAAATTTACAAGGCACAGTATCCAACAAGGTAAAAAATCCCTTGTCAACCTAAACAAGCAACTCAGGTAGCTAGTAAAGTTTATAAAACCAAATCTGAAGTATAATTAGCCACGCAGGCCAAGTACAGTCACAAAACTTTCTTCAGCTATGTCTGTAACCTCAAAGGCAAGACACAACAATGTACTAAACTATTTGTAAATGGTGCCTCCTATAAGGGGCCAGAAGATACAGTAAACCACCTGGCCAACAAAATGAGCTCCAATTTTATCCCCATCTCCCCACCAGATACCTCTCAGGAAGTGCCCCCATCCATAACTTGTCCAACAATCACTATAGAACAGGTGCTCAAGGCATTCTCCAAAGCCTAGAACACTTCACCTATGGGTCCCAATAATAGTACGAAACATGACCTATCAGGATGATTATTTAACAACAGCATCCAAACAAGCTTCATGCCAAAAAAATGGAGGACTACAATGGTTACCCCCTTGTACAAGGACAGACCATCAACAAACTCCGGGAAGTATCAACCCATAAGCCTGACCAGCCTGATATACAAAACCATAGAGAGAGAATAATCAATGGATATCCTAAATGGTGACATTGAAAACCTACAAACATTAGACCCAAATCAGTTTGGGTTTATCAAAGGCAGGTCATATCTATTCATCTTGGTGGACTTCTTTGAGAAAATCTTCAAAAGAAATGCAAAAGGGCAAAATGGTGTGTACTACCTGCCACAACCTGGCTAAGGCATTTGACAAAATACCCCACTTGGACATTGTAGAAAAGCTCACTAACTAGGTATACACCCATACATCACCTGTTGGAAAGCCATATGGCTTACAGACAAGACCCAAGAAGTTCAAATACAGGAGTCTTCTTCCACAAAAAAGGCCAGTTAGTAGTGGGATGTCCCAGGGCTCAATGCTGAGGGTGCTTGTGTTTGGCATCTACTTCTCTGAGGTCAAGGCTAATCTCAAAAGCCTCTGGCTGACCAAGATTGTGGATGACCGCAAAATGGATGCAGTGATTAAATTCCCCAAGACACAAATATCCTGCATCCTGCAAGAAGCCCCAACATAGACTAATAACTGTACTAGAGTCATTATCTAAAACTAAATGCCAAAAAGTGCATCATAGTAATTTTTGGAAAGGCAGCCCCTCCAGCAAACTACTACATACATTGATAATGCACCCCTAAGAGTAGACTATGTAGTCAGGGATTTGGAAATCCATGTAGATAGTGATCTGGCATTTGACCATCCTGTGTCTACTGTAGTGAGGAACTCATTCTATGTTGCGCAACTTATATGCAGGAGTATGGCATCTAGAGCCAACAGGTCATCATTCCATTATACTCTGCTCTCATAAAACCAATCATTGAGTACAACTCTCCCTTCAGTATGTACCTGGCCTCACAAAATGAATACATGGTGTGAAAAACAAGGCCTATGCAAACAACCTTAAAGCCTTGTTTTTATATTCTGTCTCCTATAGGCTGCTGGGAAGTGACTTATGCCTGGCCTAAAAGCATCCTCAGTCTTGCCTAATGGGCCTGCTGAACATCTGTAAAACAAATATCATCAGGAACATCCATCCGAGACCTAAACCTTGCCTGCAACATAAATATGACATACTGGTGGGATAGGTATGTACATCAGGGACTTACACTTCTCTGGAACAAGTTTCCAGTCAGTGTGAAACTAAAGTTCATCCCTGTACTTTTTCAAGTGAAACTTGGATCAGTGGATGTGAATCTGTAACTATACCCTTGGCCCGGTACCTGTGTCTCCATTAGAGAAAGAAAGCTTGAAAATGCTTGGCCACCCATGCCCAAATATATACACCTCCTCAAAACCTTGGGAACCAATACCTATCAACTTTTATTGGGAACCATGGCCAAGCTTATAAAGCCCCTTGTGTCGATAGTGAACTATTCGATTATGCTACTATGACAAACTGATGCCAGCTTCCATAAAACTTTGCAACATTATTAATTTGTTAATCAAACTTTTGCTAAGAATCAGTAATTAGTCATAATCAGTGTAATATTGGAAGACCATCAAACTGGTACGGAATCTTTACTTAACAAACCTGTATTTGGTAAATGGCAAAAATGGGCAAAAGAATGAGTTTTCCATATTGATTTTTAAATGATGACTCATTTTCGATCTGCACAAAATATCAACAAATTTCTGTTACACTGACGTTACTGAGTATCTGGTATTCTCCCAGTTACAAATGTAATATCATCTACATAGCTAATAAGAAATTCTTTCAAATTTTATTCTTTTTCAGAATGCTTGGGGATAGAGCTCTGTGGTACATTGCATCATTGACAGAATGGATCAGCTATGGTGGAGCCTGCTTTAGGATGTTAAGTCATTCAGATCAATAAAATCAGCTTAACCTTAGGTGAGAAATTCAGATTTCTACTTGCATTAAGGCTTCAGAAAATATCACAATTCTATGTAAGATCAAGCTACTTTCATAAATTGATATCAAGAGGCACTGCAGCTTTGGTTTGAAGTGAGATCTTATATATCCCGTAAAGGAAGAAGACAATGGCCATCATTGCTGAACATCCTTAATTAAAAATATGTTGACAGTCATCCAAATAATTGTTTTCCTACAAATATTCAATGATTCACTTGTATTCATTCAAAAAAAATAATGGCTAGAAAAGAACAAGGGCGGTAATTAACTATAGGAATTAGCACAATTAACTCCCAGTTACTTAAAATGTAATTCTCTCTTATAGTCTGTTTTTAGTTTTCTTGCAAGATGACAGTCTGTAACCCAATAAAGACAATCTCAGCAGGTTAGAATTCATCAATAATGTTTTTGCTTGCCTGGATGCATTCTTTTAATGAAAGAGTGACAACACTGGTTCTTCTGCAAGTACTGTCATCCTTTCTGAAAGTTTCTCTTTTCCTTTGTATACAATAAGCCCGGAGTTCAGTGTATTGAGTAGTTAGTTTGTCTGAGTTGAGAGCTGTGGCTTTGTACAGGAACATTTGCTTCCCATTCTTTACAATTTCTAATCTATTGAAATATTTTCTAACTGTTCTTAATACCTTACTTAACTGCAGAATTTAGTCACAGTCTTTGCTGGTTTCAAGACTTAACAAATGTGTGTTATTCCTTGTCTATGGTCTATTTCCGTAACTCATCTGGAGAACTTGGGTTAATTGGTCAGGCTCCATCTAGTAGGAAAAAAAACATTTTGCTTACTGTTAATTTACCAGCAAAAATTGTATTATACTGTATCTACATATATTCCACTGGGTGTGTCTTAAATGTCAGACAGTAACTGACATACATGGGAATGCAAAAGATTACATTTAGATAAGAGAATGTGTACTATCTTTCAGACTGCAGTATCTCGTATTATTTCTGCACTCTAATGGTTGACAATCTCATTGTACAGGAGCTGAAGGGTATTGAAGCATCCCTGCAAAAAACATTTAAAAGGTGTAACAGTGAGTTTCAGAAACTGCTGTTATGCTGGATCACTCATAATTTATTTTTCTAAGTATTTGAGACTCATATCACCATGTCTCATCCTTCTGACAAGGATTCAAAGTGTTGAGACTCACATTACCATGCTTCATCCTTCTGATAAGGAGCTAATTCCATTAACATGCATGTAGCCTACCTAGCCTACCTTTATTTTATTACTATGCTTCTGAAAGGGTAAATCCAAGTTGTCTTGTTGAATGCAAAGTTGCCTGGCTGAAGAAATGCCCCCAATGGGTTCCTAAGCTTGAAAAATATTTGTCTTATGTTTTCTTTTGGCCTATTATGTTTATAACTTTTTTTTTTCATTTCTGTTAACACAGTTTCTACAGCAAAGTGTCTTGTAATAGTTATTGCTTCGTGTGATATCTGCCAATCAGTCACCTAGAGATAATGCGAGGTGTCTTCATTTAGACATCATTTTAATTTTGTCACTGTTCCTGCTCTATATCTCCTCCTTATATGCTAACGTCACTCCTCATTTCTGTTATCTGAAATGTTGCCAATATGCAGTAACACATAGAATAAATCCATATTACATACCACATAGCAGTACAGCCTAAGCATCCATCAGTAAGTATACAACCTAGAGTAAATAAAAAAACAAGAAAGTTTGTCCTGTAAGGCTGAGTCAATGAAAACACCATCTCTGCTTTTGTGACCATTTTATTGAATAAATATACAGCATTACCAATGCCAGAACCGAACAACATCAAAGCAACCTCAAACATATCATAACATAGCATTTAAACATTTGCAACTAATGTCACTTGGCATAACCAAGTCTATTCCAGCTAAACTTTATGGTCTGAGTGGGTAACTCAAGCTGCCTTGGACCCACTTACAAAGACCCAAGAGGCTTGTCTCCAGCCCAAGGACCACTTGCCTTGCCCAAGGCTTAATACCCAAACCAGCCTGACCATGGAGAGGCTGCCAACATACAATCAGAGGGGACACAAAGGGGCAAAGCTACAAGGTGGCCACCCACAGGCATGCAGATGATGCCATTCCCCTCAAAGACCTCACCTTAAAGGTTTATCTGACATCACATAGCAGACCCAATATTAAACACATCTTTACTTTATCAATTGAGGACTTTTTATTGCTCAAATTGAATGAATCAAAACACATGCAGTTGAGGTGGACTCCATCAGGGTTATAAAAGTGATTGTCAGGTTTAGTGAGATCTTTGTGTTCAGTGACATGGACACTAATTTGGATGACTGCTCTGGCCATTCTGTGGTTAATAAGTCATCTGGAGAGTTTGATCGCACCTCGACAAAATTGAGGGCCAAAACAAAACCAAATCAGGATACAACAAATGGAAAACAAAATTCTGGTTAATATAATTTTTTTAGGTACTACAGTTAGTTCATTCCTTTCAAGATAAATAACCAAAGCCCTGGATAACCTTTTGTTTTCTGACAGCTGGTGCCAAACCTCCCAAAAGTGGAACCAAGGCAGTTCAGAAAAAAAAAAAACAAAGCAATGGACTACCCAATGACTATGTTTTAACTACCCTTTATGCCCTGCCAAAAGTGACAGCACTTGATAGGCTGCTCTTTGAATGAAGGAATGTCCCAAGATCCAAATTATTTTTCCTCCCCGTAACACAAAATCATGGTATTACTACCTAATAGTAGACAAAAGGCAACAGACTTCCTGTTGACAACTTTCCAGTTGTTTGTAGCACCTTGGTGGAATGACCCTGCATTGCTAGCTCAGATGTGCATCCCATGCAAATGAAATGGGAAAAAATACCCCTGGGAGGAGTATGACATGAAATGGCTTTAGCCAACAGTGCATTAGTCTCAGCTATTCTAAAGAGCATACATGCAGCTGAAGTAAACAGAAGCCCGACCTGCTTCACTTGGGGAATGAATTATACAACAAACTAAACCAACAGACTGGCAAATACCTGGAATATTCATGGACTTGATGGCCTTTACCTGTCTTATCAGTTTGGACATTCCCACCCATATCAACAGAAAGTCACTGTGGATAATCAAATCTTCCCAGCATAGTGATGCTAATAACTCACTTACACAGAAAGCTCCTGTATACAGGCATGTGAACAGGATTGTCCAAGAGGTAAAGGCACAGAAATCAGGGGCTGATAGGAAGAGACCCTTGATTATGATAGCCAGGAGGTGGCAACCTACTGGCTTTCTGGAATCCTTTCAGGCCCTTCCTAGCATTATCCTAACCCCTAAGTATTCTCTTTATTATCCACTGGCTAGAACAGTCCTTTACCTCTAGCATTTTTGCCAACCAGCTTAAAGCTGCCAAATGTACTAGCATGGTATTGGGAAAGTCTCCCTTGCAACATCCATGTACCAAAAAAGCACTACCAGTGACAGACCCCATCTCCTCTGACTCTGGAGCAAAGATCTGTAAAAACACCTTAAATGTTTGGACTGGCAAAGTGTAAGATCTTCTAGTATTCTGAGATCAAGAATGGGCCACTAACAATCTGGTTATCCTTCACCAATTAGACAGTCTCCAGAGAGATGCTTGCTCCCAATATTTCTACATCCAGGGCCAACAAGCAAAACCTGCTGAACTGAAAATGGGACAAATTGTTAGCTATTAACACTGTTGCAACCAGGTAGATGAATGCTAGAAAAAGTTAAATTAATCTGTAAACTCATTAAAACTAGAAACTTAAGGACAGAGTGCACCTATCTGAACTTACACAACTGTTTATTCAGTACATGGACTACAGCAATGTTGTTTTAACAGAAGGAAATTCTGCTGTTTTGCAAATTTTCCCTCCATACCAAAGTAGTTCCACTAATAGGAAAAATCTCTATGAAAGTAATATATTTTCTCCTATTGGCTCACCAGGACATAGGCCATTCAGCAGCAAACCAACTCCTGCCAGAATAGCCCCCATGTGCCTGCTTACACATCCATGAATAATATGAGGTTTCTGGATGAGACCCAGGGGAATTGTCAAAGTGATACTCCATTAAACTGGTTCAGAAAGGTATATCACAGGTGAAGGTCCTTTGAGCGTTAAATGCACCATATGGTACTTGGGTTTATCACCTTCTAGTAAGTTAAATATAGAATGTACAAGGGTCCTGCCCAGGACAATGACTTTGCAGGCAAAATCCAACAAGTTATGAAGTTGAATGAGTTCCCCTATCTGAACCTTTTGTGCTCAGGAATATTTCATAATTGCATCTCTGAGTTGTTCCAAGGACATTGCTGGAACATCAACTAATAAGCCTAAAAATGTCGATTCCTGACATGGACATTCCAACATATCCTTAGTCAAAGGTATCCTCAGGCTAGCACACCATTCCATAAATGTTGTCATCTCTTCCAAGGCCCCTTCCTTGCCTTCCCTCAATATCAGAAAATCATCCAGACGGTGAACTGCTGATTGCTGGAGTACCCTCTGCTGCCAACACCAGTGTAGGGCTGAGCTAAAAATTTCACAAGTAGCACAAGCCACTGAGCACCCCATGGGAACTGCTGTATCAAAGAAGAATTTATCATCCAACTGAAAACCTAATAGGGGCCAGTCCTCCTTCCTGAGGGGAAGTAGGCAAAATACTGACTGTATATCTGGCTTACTCAGCCAGGGATCATTGTACTTCAAAATTAACTTTGCCACCTGCTCTTGAGAAGCATAATATACCATGGACTGGTCCTTATTGATAAATTCATTAACTGGCAGCCCTGCAGGGTATGAGAGGTAATGAATCAAACATAGTGGGAACATTATGAAAGTAGGCTGGGGGGGGGGGGTGAGAGGTAAGAAAAAGGACCAGTTGCTCTACCTGCTAAAATTTCTTTCACAATTAACCTGGGCACTACATCTTCCTGACCTTATATAGAACAAAGATTTTTAATTAGCCTGGAATCCAGCTAAGCTGAAGAATCAATTTCAAAACCCTTTTCAAAAGCTTTGATAACAAATAAGGCTTTTTTCACTATCAGGGTAACCTGACAGCAATTGAACCAATTTATCTAACTTGATTGGAGAGTGGAAAGGCATGTAGCTGAGGGTTTCCACCTCAATGCATTAAAATCTGTGGCCACAAAAAGTTTGTTTACCCTTGACCAGGTTACCCTGCAGCAAGGTTGTACTATTTTCCTGATGGATGGATACATTGCTCCACATGGAACAGCCTGATCTAGACCAACATCTAGTGGCTGGGTGAGCGCTTCCACATGAGTCACATAAATGGTCAGATTTACAAGGTGGCCACTAACACCTGCCATTGTTGAAAGCCCAACAAAAATTTTCTTCTCCTTTTTCTGATGCAGGATTCATATTCAGGAGTGTTAGGCTTATTGAGCATGACACTTAACCAAATATCTGGATGTCTTTATAGTTTTGTCCATGGCACATACTTTTCTAAATGAGGCTGTGCCTTCATTGATGTGGTGAGCTTCTGCAAGTTCAGTTAAAGCCTGTGTTGGATCCTTCTCCATAACACCCATGAAAACTACAAAACTCAAAACCAAAGTGCCCTATACTATAGCCACCATCTTGACTGTGGCTGTTTTACTGATGGCTGTTAAAGTTGCAGCCAAATCTTTTGCTCCAGGCTTCTTCATGTCGATTATTCAATGAATGCTGTCCATGTTGACTAAATCAAATATGTCTACAAAATCCTCTCTAAGGATTTTTTCCTTAATGTTTACTGGGATGTGAGTTGTGATTTGTGATTCTGGGGATTTCATATTGGCCACATTTATAATGGCCTTAGGAGATAGAAAATGAGTGATGATAATATTCATATCTGACATTGTGTTCCCCTTTGCAGGTATGGGGGATCAGCCCTATTTTCCTGACTGATTAAGGATTGTGTTGGGTTTCAGGCCAGGAAAACCTGCTGGTGTCCAGAATCTAATGGAAATGGGGCTACAAAATTTCTTTCTAGCACAATATCAGATACCCTGGCTCTACCCTCATCAGGAAAGGAATTAATAAACTCTTTAAGGTATTCCTCCATCAATTACCTTCTATCCATTACGATCAGTTCTAAACCTCTCTTACATCATTACCTTCAGAATCAGGAGTTCTTTCCAACAAGGTGGTGGGACGCACTGCAGGAGATGCATATTCATCTTATCCCTTCTCTAAGACTTCTTAGCGAAGGTGTCTTCCAACACTGGCTCATCCTCTGCAACTGGTGAAGCTTTTTTTCAGCAAGTGAACCTTGGTCATGGGTCTGAGCTGCCTCAAAAGCACTAAATAGCCATTGAGTTTCATGTGTTATTCGATTACACCTGTCTTTCAACACCTGTAGAGATGAAGGACCAGTAAATAAAATTAAAAAATTAGCACCTGAGCCAAACCGCTTGCTTATTATCTACCTAGAAGTATGACCTGGCACTGCCCATTCTTTCCACGCACATAAACACACACACACACACACACACACACACACACACACACACACACACACACACACACACACACACACACACACACACACAAACATACAAAAAATGTGTCTTGTACCTATAGCAAGTACGTATCCAGTATTGTGCAAATAGAACACCACTTATGGTTTAACCGAATTAATTGAAAATTATAATTTATTATAATTCATTAATTTAGTAACTATATTTATTGCTTTATTCATCATAATTAGCCCTTAACCTTCCTATGGCTACCAATACATGCTATGCTACAGCAAACTTCATTTTTTTTCTTTTTGTGATCCCTACTAAAATAACTTGATAATTAGAATACAAAGCAACAGCATGCCAGCAGCTGGCATCATCAGTTCATTAATGCACTGCTTGACTGAAGATATCTTCTCTTAGCAGTGCGGCTGCTGCGAGTATTACAGAACAAACTCTGACTTTCCTTGTTCGAGTTGCCTTACAAAGCCAGTCAAATTCTTAACAGATCTGGAACCAAGGGACTGTGCCCCAAGGAGAAAAGACAAGAACACCTAGAACCTGCTTTTTAAGAATTTATGTACTCAGGGCCAGTGTTAGCATTTTGGCGGCTACCAGCAAATGTCAAGTTGGGAGGCCCCTGGAAACATGAAAAGTTATTTTAGTAGTATACACAGCCTAAACTTGAAGCTACAGTTCTGTTATATTACAACAGGTGTGCTTACCACACCATGTTTGCTTGTGTCACATACAGGCATTTACAGTAGCTGACATTCAGTCATAATGATGTCACATTACAACAACCCTATGCAAAAGTCTACCCTTAGTGAAATGGTTCTCTAGGTGAAGAGCTTTTTAATGCCTACTGCTTCATCCTCCTCCTCATACTTCCTCCAGTGCCCCACCCCTCCCCCCACCAGTCTGGACTCTATACCATTCAGATCACTTTTTTCCCCATTCCTTGTGTTTTGCCTTACTTTTGCCATTGCTTAGCTTTTGTTTTTTAAACATCACTTTCATCCAGCGATGCCCTGAAAAGGAAATAAATTAATTGTTCCTGTTCAACATTATTTTACCTTGTATCTTTTCAACACACCTTAACTGGCCAAGACAACACACTAATAACTGTATAGGAAATAAGTGAATTAAGCAGAGGGTTGAGGACTGCTAGGCCCCCAGAAGCCATAGAGTTATAGAAGCTCTGTGCTGCATTTTAGAGCATTTTTGTAACCTTTTGATCCTCTAGTGGTCTGAACAAAAATCATGAATAAAAAAATAATTAATTATTTTTAAGAAATAAATTGTGTCCAGTATTTAATATTTAAAGCTGACAAAAGAGTAGCTCACAATAAACTAACAAGACATAAATCCTATCTGAATATTGTCTGCCTCTCTACCCCCTCACCCCCACACCCCAAGCAAACACTTTATGTGCATCACTTTGGTGTTAGATTGGGGTGAAAGTAAAGGCACAAATGGCCATAGTCATGTATTTCAAGTGACTGCTGTAATGCATACACAGAGCATGCCTCCTCATCCCTAACCCCAAAAGGCAGACACCTGTATACATGCCTGATGTTCCACTGTGAGGAAAGTGAAAAACTAATCTCAGTAATGTATGTTGCTCCTAGGTAGTAGACTGCCCCTACATAACATATAGTGACCTTCTTTACACACATCTGAAGTAAGTGAAGGAAATAAACAAAAGACTGCCCACACTGTCCCCAGCCACAGTACAAACTTTAATGACTTCCTGTGCATACTTCTGAGATCTGATTGTAAGGAGAATTAAGGAAACAATGACCACGCCACCTCACCACCCTTACATAAGCTATAGCAGCCTCCTGTACAGACCTGTGAGCAGTGCTGATTTCAGAATGGGTGGGGTCAAGGGCAGAGACCACTAGGTCCATGTCAAAATCAATTTATACAGTCTGGGTTATGGGGGCCACCAGAGCCTAGAAGCTCTAAGGGTCTGGTTTGGATGTTCTGTGATGTATTTTATACTTTATTTTTGAAACAAATTTCTTGTTAACTGCATTTTTTTTTACTTTTACCCAGACAAGTAATGTATATGCTGGGGAATTTTGTGTATGTTCACAGATAAAAATCAGTAACATTTTTTTTTTCAAACAAACTGACACTGCTTCTGACAAGATAGGTCTATTGCAAGATCCACAAACAGACACAAACATGTATTCTCACCTTCAGAGAAGCTGGAGGAATGCCATCTCACCTATGGCATGTCAACTATCTAAATAGCAACATAGTGAAGACCCATGACTTCACCTGAATAGCCACTGACAGACGGCTCCATGATGAAACGGGATAACTGAAGCACCCTTCGCAATCTGAGATTCTGAGAGCCTCTGAGTCTCTGTTGAAGTGCCTCTCCACATCAGTGTGGGTCTATAAATAGGGGAAGCTTACCACTCCACCCTTCCCCTTGGCTCGAAGATAACCAGGTTTACAAGTGAATCTTCCTTACATTGGATCATAATTATAATGCTACTGCTCTTAGGTAGGGAATATAACAAAGGACTTTAGGAATTTTAGATTGTCATTTCTACTATATTTTTTTACATAAAACATCAATTAAATGAACAGAAGAAACATTGTTTGCTATTTTCCAGCAATACTTCAGAATAGTACTCTGATTTTCATAATTTACAGATTTTATAACTTCCACTAAATGTTTCTAACTGCAGTAAGATGCTACTAGCTTTACTGGAGAAATATGCTATCCGTATTGTAGGTTAGAATGTGCATCATTTATGAGAATTGTACCCCCCCCCCCCACTGCATACTTGACTACATAGTTCTTATTTAAGCCTATTAGATATGAAGTTTGAAGACCTGTTTAGATTAGCTTGACATTGTTTTAAACTTGCATACTTCACAATATCTGAGGTGTAGTGTCACATTTAAAAGCAATCTGAAATTAAATGCCCTATGCTTATGACCTCTGAGTAGTGGCAGCAAGGATGACATTACAGATATTAGGAACAGAAATGAGGTTTCATGAGTGTGCAGAGGGGAATGATCTCTTTGTCAGAGACAAGACCTCAGCAATACAGGGGGACTTTGAAGTACAACCTCTTCTTCTCTGTGTTGACTGGAGTCAGTTGAAGTAGTTTGGGCACATTGTGAAGATGCCATCTAAGCACTATTAGTGGCAGGTGTACCTGGCACAGCTCCCTGGGAGGAGATACTGTGATGCACTCAGTCATGGTGGAGAGGTTATATCAATCAGCTTGACTGGGAATGCAGAGGCTTCACAGGATGATCTAGAGAATGTTGTTTGTGACAGAAAAGTCTGTCCTACCTTGTCTAGTTTGCTATGCCCACAGTTTTTATTAGGGGAAGCAGTATAGAAAATGCTGAGAAATATAAGAGGCGACTGAAGGAAGACATTCAACGTACTTAAGAATTTATGTTGCTAATAGTAAACAAGCTAAATATTACAGAATAAGCA
Organism: Protopterus annectens; assembly: GCF_019279795.1. Taxonomy (NCBI): domain Eukaryota; kingdom Metazoa; phylum Chordata; order Ceratodontiformes; family Protopteridae; genus Protopterus; species Protopterus annectens. The sequence continues at coordinate 458,074,086 of NC_056738.1, forward strand.
ATATAGAAATTGTTTACAATTATTTTTTTTAGGCAACAAAAATGGAACATCTTTGTTTTTAATTAAGGAAAGCATGGCATGGACTGAGGCCCTACACTAGTGACAATGCTAGTACACTCACCTTGTTAGTATTACCAGTTGGAATGCACAGTGTAAAGTGGCTGAACTTGCTGAAAATACCACTGGAATGGTGTGTGGATTGGGCTGGTCTAGCAAAAGTGGTACTGGGCAACAAAGCTCTCTTTGAATTTATGAACTGGACTGCAGGAGAACTAATTAACTCTTTCTGCTGAATATGTGCCATGGCAACCAGAGGACAACAGCCAAACTTGCTCTGGACTTAATGCTGTAGGCAGAGGATGAACTTCATCTGCTACAGCTGAATGCTCCAATCATAACTTCATGCTGTGGTGTTGCTACAGCACAAAACCTTTAAATATGGTTTGTGGTGAGTTGGAACCTTTGATAAAATACTGTCACAGTACATGACATTTTAACTATAGGGGCAGATTCGTACTGACTAACATGATATGTGTTCATTCTGTATTATTATGTACAGATAGGCAGTTGGACTTAACATGTAATCCAATGTCTTCTAAAGATGTGTTCATGGAAATACTCCATCTTATTACTGCATATTTTATAACTGCAGCTGATGTGGCGTGTAACAATTTAGTATAATTTAATACTGAAAAATACAACTTTATGGTGCTGCTACTGGTGCTATAAATTCAGCTGTTTGGTTTAGCTCTTTTATGCTTTTATGCTACTATTGGCTGAAAACAAATGATGCAGTGCTTTTATATGAAATATGTGTGTATGGAGTAGGTCAGTGTCTAAGACTTGAAAACCTTTTAAGGTAAAGTTTAAACAAGGCTTTTGTTTAGGCCTGTTATAAAGTGTGAAGGATTTGGCTGCAAACCATCTCCAGCTGCTGTAGGTGTCTGGTCAGGTGCATGCCAAATGAGGCATTATATTCAATGATTGGTCTAATGCTGGATGAGAAAAGAGGGATGATGACCTCTTTCTTCCTGGATGCAAAGCCTTTGGTTATAAGATGTGCCATGTAGAAGGGCTTTCTGACCACAGTGGCAATGTGGTGGTCAAAGGTGAAGTGGCTGTTGACCTAGGTGCCCAGATCTCTTATAATGTATAGCGGGCTCCCATCAACATGATATTTGTGGGAACTGAGTTTTTTCCAAAGGGGATGATAATGCATTTTTTGGCATTAAGCTTCAGGCCATGGTTCTGACACCAGTCATTGGTCTCAGAGCGGCCCTTTTGTAGGATGTCTGCATCATTTGGGGAGTTGATAATAACGTCTAGCTTGGAATCATCAGCGAACTTGGTTAGCCAGAGTCCTTCTGTGTTGGCCTGGACTTCTGAGAAGTAGATGCCAAACAGGAGAGGGCCCAGGACTGAGTCCTGTGGGACTCCACTCATGACTGGTCGACAGTCTGACTTGGAATCTGCAACTTTCACTCTGTGGGTCCTGTCTGTGCCAATGTGCAATCCACCTAGTGATGTAAGGATTGATGCCTAGTTTGGGTAGTTTATCAATGATACCTGAGTGGGGTGGTATCAAAGGCCTTGGCCAGGTCAAGATAGGCTATATGCATTGCCTTACCCTCATCCACAGCCTTGGTGATTGCCTCAAAGAAGTCAACCAGGTTCAGCAGGCAGGATCTCCCCTTGACATAGCTAAACTGTGTGGGGTCAAGAGTTTGGAGATTGCCTATATCTTTGTTAAGCAGGTCCATGATGATGTGCTCCATAGCTTTGCATACCAGACTTGTCAAGCTAATGGGGTGATAGTTCCCAGGGTCTGTAGTTGCTCCCCCTTTATGGAGCAGAATGACTGTAGGAGTGCGCCATTCATTAGGGACATAGCCTGAGGTAAGTATGTGATTGAACAGGGCACACAGATGTGGTGCCAGTTCATTTTATAGCTCATGTATGACACAGCCAGGGATATTATCAGGTCCCGTGGACTCTGTATTTTTGGCTTTGGACAATGCAACTTTTACCTGTGCTGCAGAAATGGTGAGTACCAGGTTTTCTTCTGGTATTGTGATAGGGCCCTTGGGGGGAGAGACGGGTAAAGTTGGCACTGAATCTGCCAGCCAGTATGTTGGCTATATCTGTTGGCTCAGTATAGGAGGTGCCATTGTGCAATAACTCAGAGCAAATCTGGGTATTGCCTTGGAGGTTTTTGATATAGCTATAGAAAGCTTTGTGGTTGTTTATGGTGTCAGCCACAATTCTGCCTTCATAGCTGGTTTTAGAGGATTTGATAAGGGATCTCAGATTTTTGTTGAGACTGATAAAGTAGGTTTTCCAGTCTTGTTACTTCAAAATCAGAATAAGAAAACTAAAAATGGTACATCCTACAATGTTCAGAAAAATGAAAGTTTCTGCGTCCGACCACTACCAGGCAGCTTGCTAGCATAGTCTATTGTTACTTACTATCTTTCCTGTATTGTGAAAGGATTTAACAGATAAAGAAATATACAGCTTATTTCTGTAACATGAATTTATTCCGTTATTTGTAATATAGGGTGATGCAGTGGAAAAGTGGTTATCATTGTTGCCTCACAGCAAGAGGTTCTCCAGTACATTTCTTGGGTGGGGTGCCTTCTGTGCAGAGTCAGCACATCCTCCCTGTGCTGGGAATCCTCTGGGTGCTCTGGTTTCCTCCCACATTCCAAAGACTTGTCTGGAGCATTTCTCTCCAGGCCTCTGCTGAAAATGGGCTGTGTCCCAGTCAGACTTTCCCAGTAAACGTTAAATAAATATGTTTTTAAGCTTGTTTCTGAGTTTATGCTGTGGAATGGGAGAAAATGGCATGCTGTACAAAAATGAGAAGCTAAACCAGGATGCAGTGATAAACTGCCCCTTTTAAAAGCTAATTATCCAGTATAACTGTCATCCATAAATAGGCCAGCATTAACACTGGTGTCATGCAACTGTTGCCTCTTATTTTCAGATCATCCTTCTATGAAGTAACAAGAGCTGCTGTAATAAAGATTTCTACACTCTTGTTATATATCCTTAGCTGGAGATATGTCAGCTGAAATGTAAAACTATAAATCTAAAATAGATAAATAAATAGCTAAATGTGCCAGTCTGGGTTATAACATTCTTAGTGAGCAGAAAAACTCCACTGCCAATCATGAGCGGACAGGTGATCCACTGTGGCGACCCCTAATCGGGAAAAAGTCGAAAGAAGAAGAAGAAGAAGTGAACAGAACAAAATCTGAAAATTTGTTTTTTGTTCTGTTCACTAAGAATGTCATAACCCATGCATTGGACAATGCAACTCCGAGCATGACCTTTAAGCTTACATTCTAAGCATTCATAAGTAAGCAAATAAAAAAAAATCTATTGGCATAAAACTAGGCTGGACTGGCATTTAAATCAATTAATGCAAATAAGGTCAGCAAAACTCATTTGTGATGAATATGGAAAAGTAAAGTCTTTTTTTGAGAATGCACCCACTTTTGCAAAATAGTAAGCTGTGTAAAGTTCAGCATTACAAAACGGAATTACTTTACAAAAGCATGAGGACTCATGTAACTTTTTTTCTCATATTGCGGGTGAGCAAGGCTGGCAGGAGTCAGGCTTAAAATTAATAAGGAAAGCCACAGACTGCAAAATACTTAAAATGGATTTTTTTAAAGGAAAAGGGGTTTATAATTTTTTTATATAGGGTATCCTTTTGTGGATACACTGATGGTTTCATTAAAGAATAGAAGGGGGAATATAGGAAAGACTGAAAAAGGGAGACAAAACAAAGAGGGAACACAGAAGGGAAACATCAAGAGGAATTGTGGTGGAGGAGATGGAAGAAGATGGGCACTATGTTTATGCAGGGGATATTTCTCCCCTTCCATCGTTTCAATCCTTTTTTTTTATGAGAGGGTAAGATGGATGAGAGCTATAGGTAAGAAGGTATAGGAGGAAGGATAAGGGAAGAAGGGCTGAGGAACTGCCAGCTGGAGCCCAAGACCACAGATCCTTAAAAATGTCCAATGTCTAATGGTGTTGCAATGAATGATCCTGATTTTGAGGGGGTAGGGGCTTGTGTTGCTGCTGATGTTGTGGGGGTAGGTGCCTGTTTTGATGCAGTGGTTGCTACCAACATGGAGAGCATGTCTTCTACATGCTGAAGAGAAGTTTCAACTGGCTGAATTCTCCCATCCACCTTCATCAGTATGTCCTCTATGAAGCTCTGAGGCCTCCTTTTAGTGAGGCTTACCAGGCTGCCATGTACTGGAGTGCCTGCAGGACTGGTGCCTCCACCCCAATCCTGTGAATACATCCTTGGACGTGCACAGAGTGATCCATCCCTAGCTTGGGTGGTACATGCCTGGCCTGCTCCTGAGGGATTTGAAGCTGTAAAATAGGAAAATAAATGGGCGAGAAACAAAACAATAAAGAAGTAAATGTATAATCAAAACACGAAAAACAGAGAAAAAAAAGGTGTGGAGAGAGACAAAATAGAAAAAACATAATAATTCCACACATTAAGTTTACATGCCATTTCATACACTATTGAAATATTGCAGTAAAATTTTTATTTTTATTTATTTTACATTTGTTAACCGGATTAGTCTGGCTGAGCTTTTGGCTCATTTTCAGCAGAGACCCGGGGAGAAAAGCTCCTCAGGACTAGAAAACAATTTATTAAATTTTAGTAACATAGTAGTAACAATCAGCTATAGGATCTTACAAGCAGAGACCTGGAGAGCAAAAAAGCTCCTCAGGCAATTCAATTATACAGAGTATTAACAACTGGCAGGCAAGTATGTGAGTTGTTACAAACAAGGTTTTAAACAATTAGCAGAAGAAAATGTGACTAGTTACAATATTATTTAAGCTGCTTAGAGCAAAATGAGTTAATAACGTATAGAAGTAAAACTCCTGCATGGGAACTACTTATGCATTAAATGGTAGTAGTCATTTGTGAAGTGCTTTGGTACTTGAGAAGAATGATATGAGTACTGCTAATGCGAATTTGAGATAAATTCATATGGCAAGGGCTGGTGACATCTTGAAGGGAAGTGTGTATCCCTGAAGTTTTGTACATACAGTACATTCAATACAATACAAAAAATATCCTTTGTAAATTAAATATTAGAAGCAATCAGTTTAAAAGAGGTAACATCTTCAACTGTAATGGTTTCAGTCACATTTTTTTCATCTGCAAAGCTATAAAAATAATTTTCCTGCTACCAATACAGAAAACAGTTGCACATATTTCTCTCTCTCTTATAGTAATATACACAATTTCAAATCCTTTTTTATTCTACTTATACATATCACAAACTAGTTAGATGGAATTATTTTGGCTTTCAGTAAGACTTACTAGGATATTAAACTAGTCCTTCTACCTTTCTTTGCTGCTGCTGGGAATTATGTTCTATTTCTTCCTCAGTTGTAATTAAAGGAGAGAAGGCAATTGTTGTTTGCCTGTATTTGTACTTGTTATACATATATATGTGCATTCCTGTCTAAGCAATAAATCTTTTTTGTTTTCTTTTTTATTTCTCTTACATGTGTATAGCTGTATGAATTTGTATAATACTGTGCCAATATTCCCAATCATGCAAGAGCAAAATAAGTATAAAATGTGTGTGGAATGTCTTTTTCAAAATACTACGCTGTCCATGTAGCACTGGGTTCAGGTATAGCTACTTCACAAACACAGAAATGTAGCTATTCATGAAAGTTTGCATTATCTTTGCTGTGCAAATGTACCTGATTTGATATGTAATGTTGAAATAAAACAACATTTCTCAGTAAAGATTGTAATGGCATTCACTTGGCAGAGCAACCAACACCCCCCTCCCACAACCTCCACTCTAAGGACTGGTGCCTCAGATTTCACCTATGTTGCATGTGTAGGTAGAAATACTTTATAGAAATGGCTTTATACAATATAACTACTAAGTCATTTTATGCAATAGTAATAAGTTAACTGTAATTTTAATTTCATTATTTATAAATCCATTAACAAATGCTTCTTCTTGTAATCCAGTACATGATTTACAGAGCTACGTATACAGATTATTTTAATAAACATGTGTCATATTTGTATATATTATTAAAATCTATTACATTACTCATATGCATCTCTTTTAAAAAGCTGCATGTATGATTATAAACATGCTCATGTTTAATTGTAATTTTAATTTCACTATTTTTAAATCCATTAACAAATACTTCTTCTTGTAACCAGTACATAATTTACAGAAGTACGTATACAGACTATTATTTTAATAAACATATGTGACATTTGTATGTATTATTAAAATCTGTTTACATATTACTCATATGCATCTTTTAAAAAGATGCATGTATGATTATAAACATGCTTATGATTTCCTCTGCATTTCATAATATTATTGCCAGTAATACTTTCAGGCACACACATCTTTCTTAGTAAATACCTGTAGTTATGCCACCTTGTTAAACTCTTTTTTTTTTCTTTAATATGACTCCTTTAAGAAACATTTTTTTACATACTATAGAACTCTAGCCATCTCAACGTTACCTGGTCTACCTACTCAGCCAGCTGGTTAGCGTTATGCTTCTGCAAATCATCATAATGGTAGTCACACTGCAAGTCGGAGCAGGTTATACCTTTCAGGGTTGATGTGTTCACCTATCTCCTGCCAGAAATAATGTTTTCCATGTACTGTGACTTGTGCACACATCAGTCTTATCAAGAATATGAATCACTGAGAAGGAAGAGTATTATCGTGGTCTCCTTAATGGATCAGCTCAGAACACGGCCTTGTGTCCTCACAGGTGATGCCATCTTTTGAAGTGCCAGAAAGACAATGAAGAAATCAGAGATGTATTAATCAAGGTTAGAACAAATACCTGGCAGTTGTGACATCACCTTAACCAAACCCTTTTTAATAGCAAGAGCATTGCAAAAGCTATTGATATTATTAGTAAGTTTGGTTTAATCCAAACTGCTTTGTCATACATTTTTTCCTAAAGGAAAACAATTTCCTTTCCCTTGTATGCTTGATTAAAATGGAAATATATGATTAATAATCTTTATTGATACTGGTTATTAGTAAAGGTTATTTATTTATACCCTATCATCTATATGTCACACATAGTACAGCAGACTTTTTTATTTACTTATTTATTTATTTTTTTGGGGGGGGGTAAATGTGTGTTATTTTTAAGTTTTAGGAAGTTATGATTTCTTTGAGGTGCTAGGGTATGACACACAATGCTGAATGGGCAGTGATAATACTTCCGAATGCTGCAAAGCTGACATTCAGATGATTCCATTTCATTTTTTTTAACTACATTCTAATTTTGGTTAGTCTAGGGCCACTTGTGTATTCCCACAACAAGCTTGGGATAGCAGTGCTGCAAAGTGATAAGCCATCCACAGCATGTTCATGTCAGTCTGAGGTGAGTTTATGTTACTTTGGCCACACATTCATTACCAAGGAAAAGCCGAAAATCGCTGATACTTCTCAGGATGCTTGCATACTACTACTACTACTAGCATGAGTCATAGAGATTAATGTAAATTAGCCTAATTTGCATATAACATGTGTAAGTGTCCTGAATGAGTTGAGCATCACCATATTAATTCAGCAATAGCTGAGATAAGTGACAAAGAGCCTTAGCATATCGCAGACTTACTACAGTAAGGAAGTATTTTTAAAAATATTATAACTTAATAAGAAAACACTTAAAATAGTATTTCATTATTAAATTAAGGATCATTAGCAATGAACTTGCATGTATGATGTACAACTTATAATCACATTGACTGGTTGGTATAGTTATTCTGAAGTTGGATTTCATAGCAGCAGTAGAAATGCTTACTGATGACACAAAATGATCATTACTCTGGTATAATTAAATGAATGTATATCCATGGGTATAAGTACAATAATTTAGTACAGAAGTTGTGCTGTGCTAAGAATATCAACAGGCATGTGTGAAGAATTTAATATTATTGGAGTGGCAGTGAGAAATAAAAAATGGCAGTACTATGAATACATGACAATGGCACAGGGTAGGGTAAGGATGCTTTTTGTAACAAAAGTGATTGCATTCATGACCTGAATGAACTGTAGGTAACATATTACAGTTTTACATGGCTATATTGAGATTTCTGTATGTAGTTATATGGTCTGTGTTAAGCGACATTTTCATCTAATGTGAGTGACTGTAAGACTTGGCTAGTGTTTTGTACTGTAAAAGCTGATTACATCCAAACATTATTGTCACACCTTATGTAACTGTGGCCTTTTTTCCTTTTCTCTTTCGTTTCTTTTTTTTTTCACATGAAATTCTGATAGAAAATAAGGGATCAAAGCATAAAAAGAAATATCTTCAACCATGAGGACAATTGTGCCCTCATAGCAGAACTTAGGATATAATGAAACTTTTCTTCTTGGTAAAGGGGGCCCAGACAAGCCAAGAGTAACAAGGCCTGGAATCAAGTAGTTGTTGAAATCAATAAAGTGGGTGGCCAAAATCAAACACTGGCACAGTGCAAGGAAAGGGTAAATGATATGGTAGCATATGCTAGAAGCAAGGCCAGGCAGAATGCAATTTCCTATCTACGGGGTCTCTGAATCTTATTGAATTAACCTCAGATGAGGAATACCTTGCATCCATCCTTGGGGATGACTATGACAAAGAAGACTGTTGAACAGGAATAATTAGACGTGGTGTGGACACTGCTCCATCTTAGCAATGTCTGCAGCAGTAGCAGCAACACTCATCTGCTCACAAAGGGTGGTTAAACTCATTCCCTCTAGTAAATTACTGTAACTTACAATGGGCAGAGTGCAAGCTTTTTGCTAGAATAAAATTACGCCCTCACATTTCAAACAAATACTCATACCTCCTGAAGCACAGAAGTTACTAAAAATGTGTAAATTTCAAATTCTTCAGCACAAACACTTCTGTAGTGATCGTATTTTTTGTGTTGTATATCTTAAACAAGATTTTATAAGTCACAGTAAATACACTCTATTATGTTTGTAATGTTTTGTAAATAGCTTACAATATCTCAGGAACCATTAAGTTACACATATATTGTCAGCAACATTTTGCTCATCCAACCAAGAGCTTTCATATGATGCTAAGCAGTTCTGGGTGTCAAGATATAATTGTATGCTATTGCATTATTATTATTAATGTTTTCAAATATTTTACAGGGTCAGCAGCAGAAACAACCAGTTCAACTATACCAATAAATTTGGATGATATCAGCATCAGAATGGGTGTTGCTGCTAACATAGTTATATTTATGAGGCAGCATGAGGAACGTGGCAGGCAGTCCCCAAGTTTAATCTCAGGATCTCTCACCCCATAACA
>NC_056738.1:458088454-458208454 GCF_019279795.1 Protopterus annectens
CTGTATTGAATAGTGTTGGTTCCCATGTATCAGCCAGATGGGAGCAGGTTGTAAAAGGAGCACACAAATAATATGATTAAATCACTGAACAGGCCGCTGATTCTGTACAGTCGAACGGCATGCCGTCGCCTAATGGGCAGCCATTCCCGATACTGTAGGCATGTAATCCGATGTAATAGGCATCACAAGGTAATATTGTGGTCCTCGCTCCCACCCAGAGGTGTGAGGGTCAGATGCAAGCAATGTTGGTGCATTTGCAAGTGTGGGAGCGAGCAAGTGTAAGCCTGTTTGGCTACCAGTATGCGAGTATTGCACTGTTAAAGCAATGTAGAGGCTAACCGAGTGTAAGAAGCTGTAACCAGAGGTTAGCATTGCTTAACACTGCACAAACCCATGCACACCCGTTCACAACTGCCTTAATATGCCTTACTCCCTCTGTATCCAATGGCCTTGTTCAGTGCTGCAACCAAATAAACATCCTCTGCAAGGCTCAGAACCAGGATCCTGCACACACAAGTAATGTGATTTACCAATATGCCATGGCAGATATACAGACAATGGACAGTATCACAAACATATCATACAGTGCAGTCACTCAACAGTATAGGAATGTATCCCATCATGTAGATGTATATGTGAGTGTTTATGTCCAGCATATAGGTACATACATATATAGAGATATATCAGGAACATACCACGTGGCAACAAAGCATTACAAACGAATGAAATGGGAAACACCAGCGACACCTGTATTATGTAGTGGTGTTGTTCTATGTAATCTCAAGACTCCCTCAGACAGACATGTGTCATTCATACATGCAAACAGTTGTACATTGGCTGTATACATCACTCTGTGCATGTAATGTACTTTAACACAACAGTACCTGTCCAATAATTATGTGCGAAACGTACTCTTGCAAGGTGCTGTGTGCAACATCATCATCATGATAAAGGTAAATGGGGTAACAATAGAGGGACCGGTAGTGTTGTGTGTACAATGTGGTCATCCTCATCATGTGTACCTGGACCATTTAGGAGTGGTGTGCATACCAGGATCGTTTGCCTGAGGGACAGGGGTGAGGATAACAGGAGTATATTGTGATGCATATTACAAGGGTTACATGTGTCCAGTGGGCACGTGTGTGAAATGGACAGCTATGTATAGGGCAGATGTTGTCCTAGGAGCCGATTGGCCTTATGTTTCTGTAGGGTGAGGGTCGGATGTGGGGGAAGGAGAATAGGTATGGCTGTGGAGGATAGGTAGGGTAGGATCACAGACATGACAGCAAACAGGGTCGGTATATGACACGTGGGGGGATACACCTCGGACGGAGATGGGTGTTCAGCATTCACAAGCCTATGGGAACAGTGTGATGGAGTTCCCCAGCCATGGACAGCTGCCACTTCACCTAAACAGCTGCAAAGGAGGCAGTGCTGGGGGCTGTCCAGAAGGGGCAGCATCACCTTGTAAATGTGACACTCTGCCCTTGAGATTGCGTATCTGGCTTTGGAACCCCTTAGTGAGCCCCCAACGCAACATGTCTGGGACGGCACGACAGCAGACATGTACCTGTCTGGTCCTGGTCCCAGGGGGGACATGCCCCATCCTCAGTGGTGGTACCACCGGAAGGTGGTGCAGAGCCAACAGAGGCTGATATCCAAGGCTGGTTCCCATATGTGCTGGTGCCCGATGCCATGGTCAGCTGAAGTGGGACAGGAGGTTCTGCCAGTACCTCCCAACCCATTCAGCCTATGGTGTTGCAGTTTAAACCCACATATGGTTTAATGATAGACAACAGCATACAGGATTACCTACAACAGTATGCGTAAATATCACCATCAACCCATCACAACAGATGGTATACATTTGCTGAGGGAGCACAACACATGCATATATACTGCATGCCATCTGTACAATGTGTAGTAGACGTGTGACCACAGCTATGAACAGTTGCCCATTATTGGCTTGTCACTGGGAACCCCAGACAGTGTCTGTTATACCATTGTTTCATGTGACATATGTCCAGTCAGGGATGTGATGGCAGTAACTCATCCCTATCATCATGTACTGTCTGCAATCCTCACACTATGCACAGATGTGTGATCAGTGTGTTACACAGGAAACAAATGGTTCCACACACTGACCAGTTCACAGATGGCCCTACAGATGGGGGTCCCTCATGAACAGAGTACTGTCATGTCTGTACTAAAAAATGCAGAATAGCCATTACCACACACAACATGTTAAACAGGCAGTAGTCTCAATGCAGCATGGCTACACGTACATGCTGTAGTCATGTGTGGCACATCACTTTCCTGTCTTTAGGCTATTTCCCATTGTGTATGATATATGAGGAACATCCAGATATCATCTGTGATGCCGTTACAAAACACCACATCCAGGTACCACTCACAGCGGCTGTCATGGCCAAACACCAACATGATGTTCCTAGATAATGTACTGTGTGTATCATGTGAATGGCTATGGGAACACCATCACAGCTGTTCCACATGCAGTCAGCTAGAGGAGGACAACAATAGGTGCAGAGGCCATCACCAGATCATGTCCATCACTTACAATACACATGCTGCTGCTGAGCAGGTGTACACCTCCACATCCACCAAAGAGTGTGTGGGAGGGACAGACAAAGTACACCAGAGAAGGCTTTGATGACTAAACCCTAAGCATCATCTGCCACACACCTACCAGTACAGTGGTTTAACCCCTGCCTGACTAGTCAGTACTAATACATGTGCATGAGGTTACTACATGTGCCACAAAGCCAACATGTTGCTGTGCTGTAAGAACATATATATGTGTGTAGGAGAGAAACATCCGCAACAGAGATATAGTAGACATACATTAGGTGTAGCACACATGGCTGTCCACATGAACGGATGCCATTGTCACCACAGCCACACTCTCTAATGGACTCGCCTTGACACCCTTTGCCAGGGTCACAAATACACACCCTAACTACTTAGTTTGCCACACTGCAGTAATGCACAGGACTACATGCACCAAAGAAGATCTCTGGAGGTTCTATGGGCAAGGGCATGTGAAAGTGTTTGACATCTGTTGGTATGCCAATGAGGGTAATACTGGGAGTGACTGTGGTTGGGTACATCATAACCCACAGGCAGACACATGGTGCCAGTACTGACATGCATGTATGCATTGCTTCATGAGTGTGTAGTGGTTTGCTGTGCAAGATGGCTGTACATGGCTGGGTGAGGGGTAATCCTTGGCATCTCACCACCGACAATGGTGTGCAGTATGGTACAGGGGTGTAGTGTCTGCAATGTCCCACACAGATGGGTACTGCATGGTCTGCCTTGACATCCTAGTTACCATTGTGTATGGCCATAGCTTTGCAATGCATGCCATGTCTGTGTTTGATATGCCTTCACATGGACATTGCCTGGGATGTGCATGTCCCACAATACTGCACAGTGACATGTACAGCTGTACCTGACTTGGCAGGCACATGGTGTACACAGACTGTTTATCCCCCGATATGCCAATACTGGCCTGGTGTTGTGACACCTGCTTATAGTCAGCAGGATTACCCTCCACCTGAATTGATAGCATGATACAGGTATTCCCTGGTGTCAGTGGCATTGCTCCATACAGGGCACATGTGTATGGCATTATATGGCCTCTGTGGATCACCTTTGATGGCACCACATATGTTGCAGGCATCCAGTGGGGAACATAGTGAAGGCACATTGTCCGCAATTATGTGCCCATTGTACCGCTGTACATGGTGCCATGTCCTCTGCAGCCCACTGCAATCACACCATGCCTACTATCTGTCATTAATGTGCATGGTACTAGCAACATAGCGGAATATCCTAGGCAAGTGTGTTTGTGTATGACACATGGGTGCAGGACATATACCGGGTACTTGTAGAGTTGCATACTTTGTTCACCAGACCTTTTGCCAAATGTAAGGGTATGGCTGACCAACACAGTCCCTTGGATGACTTACATCTGTACTCCTCGTGAGGTGGCAAATGTGACATAAGACAGACACCATATAGGATAACTACAAAACCCACTCCCCAACATGTCCAGTGGTTAGACACTCACAGCCACCTCTACACAGACTCTGATAACCAAACACACACTTTCCATGTCCTGTATTCAAGCCCCTACCTACCGTATCACTCTGCAGCAATACACATTTATGGCACGTGATATGGCGAATACTGGGTTACAGCTCTCCTGCAGGTGTATTCCTAGGTGGGTGACAACAGCAGGATTGACAATGGTGGTCATGTGATTTGTACAGAGAGAGCATACTCTACAAAGCATGGTACTTGTCTCACGCAGACACACACACAAACATACAGTTGGCATGTCTGGGATTAGAACACCGACCTAACTACTTTATCACACAACAGCATTACGCAGTTATAGAATGTGCTACTGAGATAACTGGTCACAGCACTCCCAGAGGTGTACTTCTAGGTGGGTGACATCATCAGCCTTGCCAAAGTTGGGTGTAGATATTGTATGGAGTGTGAGCAGTCTAAAAGTATTATTCCATCCCCAGGCAGACGGACACACACACTTGGCAAGTCTGGGATTAGAACACCGACCTCACTACTTTATCACACTACATCATTATGCAGTTACAGAACACGCTAATGAGATTACTGGGTCATAGTACTTCCAGAGGTGTACTTCTAGGTGGGAGACATCATCAGCCTTGTCAAAGTTGGGTATAGGAATTGTATGGAGTGTGAGCAGTCTAAAAGCATTATTCCATCCACAGGCAGATGGATACAGTTACAGCTGGCAAGTTTTGGATTAGAACACTGACCTAACTACTTTATCACACTACAGCATTATGCAGTTACAGAATACGCTACTGAGATTACTGGGTCACAGCACTCCCAGAGATGTACTTCTAGGTGGGAGACATCATCAGCCTTGCCAAAGTTGAGTATAGGAATTGTATGGAGTGTGAGCAGTCTAAAAGTATTATTCTGTCCATAGGCAGACGGACACACACACACACACACACACACACACACACACACACACACACACACACACACACACACACACACACACACACAGTTTACAAGTCTGGGATTAGAACACCGACCTGACTACTTTATCACACTACAGCATTACGCAGTTATAGAATGTGCTACCAAGATTACTGGATCACAGCACTCCCAGAGGTGTATTTCTAGGTGGGTGACATCATCAGCCTTGCCAAGGTTGGGTATAGGAATTGTATGGAGTGTGAGCAGTCTAAAAGCATTATTCCGTCCCCTGGCAGACGGACACAAACAACACACACAGTTGGCAAATCTGGGATTAGAATACTGACCTAACTACTTTATCACATTACAGCATTACGCAGTTACAGAACGAGCTACTGATATTACTGGGTCACAGTACTCCCAGAGGTGTATTTCTAGGTGGGTGTCATCATCAGCCTTGCTAAAGTTGGGTATAGGAACTGTATAGAGTGTAAGCAGTCTAAAAGCATTATTCTGTCCTTAGGCAGACGGAGACAGACACACACCAGTGGTGGGAACAGAACACCTGCCTATCTACAGATCACTATTCCTATACTACATATTTATGAGTCGCGCCACAGTGACTACACATTGCAAGGGTGTTATCATGACCTTCTAGGAATGCTGACATCAACAGGGATGCTGGCAGTTAAGATGTACATACCTGTGAATGTTTGTGTTTAAAGTAGGAATCCATCCTGAACTGGAGTATGCCTATCTGAATGGACTACTACTATCACTATACAGGGTTACAATGGCCATGCCCATACACATAGAGGCACATAACTGACACAAGGTGTCACTGGGCATGCTCATTCACTTAGTAGCACAGGGCCATTCAGAATGCACTATGTCTCCATCTACACAAGGTTATACTGGGCATGCTCATGAACTTAGTAGCACAGGGCTGTTTGTAATGCACTGATTCTAAACACGGAAGGCCACAGTGGCCATGCTATTACAATTAGATGTAAAGAACACATTGTAATGGACTCCAGTGTTAGTAGTTGTCATTGTTAGCAGGAATGCTGCACTACATATATCTGACACCGGTTTTCTACACAATGTCTGCTGCTGTCCATCCCCTTAGATGTACCATTCTATAACAAGCACAATACTACCACTCACGGTGATGTCTTGCTAGGACTGGCAACTGCCTGACCACACAATGAGCCAATGCCCTACTGTAATTATGAGGTTGTCCAGTGTTTGTCATTCTGGGATGACATGACTGTAAGTAGACAGGCCTTTGTCACATATCACATGCATCGATGAATCAAGGGAGTGGGGATAATACCTAGGTTGCATTCACTCATATAGTGCCATTCCAAGTCAATTGTCCTAAACACAGGTTAACACCCAGACACCTAGAGGACAACTGCATTGTATGCTTATGCTAACCAGTGCAAGTTGTGTAGCATTCATAATCACAGCTGCTCGCTGTAGATCCAACAATGGGAAATACTGACATCTGTGCAGTGAGGAACACCTGGCTGAAGGCTCTGTAGTGCACAATAGCACTACCACCATATACCTCGGAACCAGACATGTGGGCCATAACACAGGTACGGAATGCTCCAGGTGGTGGTCTCCCCACATACATAAAGGCCACTCACATGTACTGACCAGTACTCCCACAAAAGGTATCACAAATGAGTCCGGTGCAGGTCACAGTGTCAATAGCTGCATTTTAGGATGTAACCCTCAGACACCATCATGCCCTCGGATCACCAACACACATCCATACATGTGGTAGGACATATAATAGTACAACACCATGTGACCTTTGACCAGTGGACTGTACCTAACCCTACATCAACTGTGCAGAGTACCCATGTACTGACACAGTTGTATAATGTGTTATGCAATGTAATGCTACCACTGTTTGTAACCAGGTCAGCTGTACACATACCAGGGACCCTCGGTTATTTACAGCATTAACAGATGACTGTTGCTGTACACCAGTAAACACCCTCATGTTTGGCTATGACATACATGTACCTGCCCTGGATATGTACATGCCACAAACATACAACATATATGTAAATAGCATAGCTGTTAATGTCCTTTGTGCAGACAGGTGGCTACAGCCATTGCACACATGCACATGGAAGGTAGATCCATGGCCACTGAATGCTAACAGTACATAAGGTGAGATACCAACATTCCCTCTGTACTGATCACCCATGATACCTATCATATCATACAACAGTCCATGTGTCATATATGTCATTAGATATGTCCACCAATTGCAATGCCTACATACATGGTCAAATGACATGAATGTAGGACCTACACACATGCACATGTAGTGGTGTGCATTCAGATACCATGCGTGTGCAGTTGCTGATGTTTGCAGGTGACGTGTGTCCTAGTACATCATGCAGTGGCAATGCAGCCTCAACATTGCCAACTGTAAATGGTGATATGCCGAAAGTACGGAAAGTTGTACTTCAGGTATGGACATAACTAAGTGATGGGGCGTCTTTGCAGATGAATATTTGCTGAGGACAGCTCACAGGTGTGTCACAAGCAGTCCTACAATAACCTGTATAACCGCTAAGCTATGGTTTTGTTAATTGATGGGGAACACAGACAACTTAGTCAGTGGTCAGGGTGACACTGAAGGTAAATCATCTGACACCTGTAACAGTTAAGACCTCCCGTGTGCATATGTCAGCACAGTTGCCAAAGGAAGCATCAGTACAATTTGTAATGCATGCAATACTGCTGTAAGTCTGTCAAACGTATCATGAGATAGGCAGGTGTTTGATTCAAAGTACTGGCATGTGTGGTTGCGTGTGTGTCCATATATGTCACATATGGTGGGGAATACATCTCAGTTGTTACTCACTCTCCTGTAGACTGTTGTAGATATCTGTACAGACTGCAATCTAGAAAGCAGGACATAGGCGGGGGTGTGTCCCTCACACATGTGAGGTATCTGTATATGCGTGACATAGGTGTATTCCATAGTGAATGCCACAGTGTGTGTGTGTGTGTGTGTGTGTGTGTGTGTGTGTGTGTGTGTGTGTGTGTATGTATGGCTGTCTGGTCCCTGGAGTGAGGATGTATGTTACCATAGTGAAATGATAAGAACCCTGCACCCATTCAGGCAGTGCAATCTACTATCCCTGTTGATGTACTCGATCATAGGCCATACTGACTACCTGTACATGTGTAATCTCTGTGGTACATCAAGTAACTGCACAGTACTGTAATGATGTTTGCACATAGGCAGGGGTCTTCACCTCAACACTAGTAACTGTGTGTGTGTGTGTGTGTGGGTGTGTGTGAGTGTTACTGTGTCGGTGAATCTGTGAGTGTGTGGGTGTGTTACTGTGTCTCTGAATACATGTGTGTGAATACCTGAGTGTGTGGGTGTAGTTGTGTGTTCACATCCTGTCATGGGGACGTGTAGTACTTGTTCCCAATGAGGCATCACACTTTCCATTGGCCTCTACCTTGTCATCAGCTGGACCACTCCCTTACCTTCTCACTCCATGTAACTGTACCTGTGATGTCACCCAGTATGGATGTCACATCTCTAGCCACAGTAGCTAAATACACAGCTATCATGCTCTTGGATCAGTAGATCTGTAGACGTGTTTGGAATGTGGGACTTTCTAACTGTGTTGTGGAAGCTACAAAGTGCATGCTGGTATTTCCATACATACCTGTGAGTGGTCCAAATTTACATATGGGACACAAACTGCAAACACTGACATCCACCGGCACATGCAATTATACCTGAAGGAGGTAAGCAGAACATCAAGACCAACATGCAGTTACTGTTGTTACACATGGCACATACTGTTAACAGTACAAAATGCATTCTAATCCTATACTACATGGTATGTATGCTGCCTGTCAACAGTACACAACAATTGTAATTTACACTTATCTTCCTAGTCTGTTCACCCTGTGCATCAGACCATATCAGCATGTCCCTGCACCGATGGTGTGGATGACAGGGATGCTGCACAGACATCATCATATGCACAGGGTGATAATGTTTGCCAGAGGCCTAGGCTGCACCATTGGCTGACATCATGTGTGTGGGTTAGGGTCTTTGATCTCATTGGGCGTATGTGGATGTTATGCATGTGTGTGTTGCAGTGCCCTACATATGTTTCCTGTGTGTGCGTGTATGTATGCACACAGTTCTGGCATCTTTCTGGCCTACACAGGGGTTTTATTGACAGCTGCGGACTGTACAGGCCAGGTTATGCAGTTCACGGTGTCCAGCCATGGCCTCATAACCTGTGCCTGCCAGGGGTTGCTCAGGCACTAACAGGCAGAGGTGCAGATTGGGTACTGTCTGATGACACATGTGCACTGAAACCATGTCCCTGTTGGGACCAACCAGGGCCACATGCACGTGGCCTGCTGTGTCCTGGTGTGGACAGCACAGCACCAGCTGCACTGCTGCCAATACCACCACTATGGGAGCGGGCATGTGAGGTAGCACGTTCATGTAGACCTGCAACAGGTGCTGTAGCTGGCCTATGTCCATGTGCCTGATGCCTCACTCCTACCAGATGTTCCAGCACAGACAACTCATGCTTGTGGATTGTCATGGCACGGTCAGGGACTCCAACCATGTCACCCAATCATCCATCCAAAACTTCAGCAATCTGCTGTTGAGCATTTGCCATTGCCCAGATGTTGTTGTTTAAAGAATGGACAGCAGCCCACTGAATCCTCTCACCTTATCTGTTTTGCCATTCAGCATGTGCCTGTGCCTCCATTACAGCCCAAAACATGCATCTGGTTACACCAGCTGCTGCACTCTGTCTTGCAGGGGCATGTTGGCCAGAGGGCCTCCTACGAGATGTACTGGCCCCATGCCTATGTGGGGCATCACCAGTCAGTTGGCAGACACCATGGTGTGCAGGCACACCTTCCATAGCCTCCACACGTTCCTGTTCCAAGCTACCACATGCCAACTGTCCTTCCTCTGTGGCCACTGGTGATGGGGTATGTGTTGGCATGAGAACTGTGTGCGGGAATGAGGGGGGTTATAGGTGGAATGGCGACCAGTGGCACAGATTCAGCCCCTGACAACCCTGCCTGTGCCTCAATCATACGTTCATCATCACTACTAGAGTCTGTGTCGACACTAACATCAGATGGACCACAGGAGGGGAACATACCTACATCACCTGTGAGGGGCAGTAAAGAACTGTACATTCCAATCTATACAATAGACACACAGATACACACAGACAAAGACACAGACACACACAGATAAAGGCACACACACACACACACACACACACACACACACACACACACACACACACACACACACACACACACACACACACACACACACACACACACACACACACACACTATGGCACCCAACATGCATGTGATACGGCAGACTGCATGCAGCTCGGGCAATAATAGTGGTAGTTATCATACATCACAGGGTTGCACACAACAGCATACATGTGTCATAGCAGAAGGCATGCAAATTACACAATCATAGTAGTAGTTAGCATACATCCCTGTGTTACACCATGTAGACCAGCACAGGTTAACAGTACATCTGCCTGATGTGTGGCATATGATTTTGACAATCACATGTAGTGTGTCGTGATCTGCCGATGTGTGCAATGACATGCATACATGTTTAACACAATGGTGTCCTGTCAAATATACAGTGGAGTAAAGGTGTCCCAGTGCAGTGTTGCTTTCTACCCTACAGATATACTGCACATTTAGCCAATGTGCATGGCCATTGCAGAGAATCATGAGGTGTCTCTATTGCTATACAGTGTGTGTTACAGACACAGTTCATAGCCGTGACTGTGGTCCGATACAAACCATATATACTGTGGGATGTGTCCCACGTCACTGAGGTGTATACACACTACACCATGATTTGGACTATGTGACACAGGTCACTGAGGGGTATATGGATGACACCCCTGCACATCTATAACCATATTGCTGCTGCTCGGAAACTTTGGCCAGACATGGCAAACACGTCGGTACACCATGTCCCACATGACATCTGTGTACCACACACACACACACACACACACACACACACACACACACACACACATGAGGAGCAAGGATGACAGTGATGTCTGTCACCAGCAAGGGGAACGTACTGTATCTGTGAGCTGACAAGGTTGTCTGTGTATGTATGTGGATACTGTACAGGTGACTGCTGTCATGTCGTGACACACTCAAGATGTTCAACACATCTTATGTGGTGGATTGCTGTCACGCCTACACAAGATGTGCACAGGCCTGTAGGATGTCTAGTGTTCCACATCTGCAATATAACCATTACACAAAGGCCATAGTTGGACCATGTGGAGCCAATGTAAGACATTGCAAGGGTGTACAAAGAAGCACATCATGTTTCTCTCCATCCTCCATGGCCATGTGTGAACATGTGTTGGCCGAATGGTTGTGATGGGCATTTATTTCACGTCTGTGTTGTTCCATATGACATACACCCATAGATGTCATACGCTCCTCTGATGACAAGGTTATGCAGACAAAGGGTGGTATGTTTGGTATGTGGGATATGTTTGCCAGGATAGTTAGGCAGTGTTGCAGCCAGCCCACTAGATGTCATGGACATGTCAGATAGCACATCACAATGTGTGACATTCATAGCAGAGGTATAATCCACACCAGTGAATCCTGTGGGATGGCCATACTCCAGCTCACTGTGTAGTACTGTTTGTATTTCCCACATGTGTAGCTCCGATCTGTAGTACATGTCTCTACAGTGAACATCACCTCCACCATTGTATGCACGGCTGTCCACATATCTGGCAATGACAGTTTGTGAGGTTTCATGTCGGTGTTTCACATAGTTTGCAAGTATTGCACATGGGTAGCCATTGTGATGCATTGCAGGACTGACCTGTATATTGTGACAGGACCATAAATTATGTGTACATGTGGTAAGTGGCCACATGGCAGATAGATCTGTGCATTAACATGCCTGATTAATAATAACAGTCTCACCTACAATGGGCCCCTGTCACAGCAGAACGCAAGAGGTTCCTAAATAGGAGTGACACAGCATTATGATCATTATCTACGCCTGTATGATAGCTACAGTGCAATAAACTATACTATAGAGTATACACATGTGTGCATGCACAGAGTAGCATACTATAGTATGCAGCATGTGTGTATACATGCCTTGCATATGATGTTACATTACATATTGTACAGTGACACATGGAACTATATGAACTATAGTTGTTATATGTGCAGTAGTGAATAACCAGGCAACTCCAGACTTGGTGGTTGAGAGACAACCACCTCCATGATATCAGCTAGGGCTTGTGGATTTTGTTCTGCAGGTGTCCCCAGGTTGGCCAGTAGCTCCTCGGTATGTGTGAGTGGGGGCTGGGTTGGTGGCTCACCACTTGTTGCACCTAGTTCCCTGGCGATTGCATTCACATGCTGTTTCACCCATCTAATTAGGTCTGTACAGTGTCTGTGCACCTGCTGGTATGTGCAGTTGTGGCCATCCACATCATTAACCCTCCTGCAAAGTTCCTGCCACAAGGCATCCTGCTGCTGTGCATCCTGTGGCACATGGCTGAACAGTACGCGATGATTATCATGTAGGTATGGGATGAGGGCCTCATCCTCCAAGTGGGTATAAGGTGGTAGTCTTGCATGTAGCATACCTGGAAGACATAATGATGGAGACAGGTCACAGTACCTCACAGAGACGTACAGAGCTACAGCTGAACATACATGTGTATCACATATATTATGTTTAAATAGATGTCTGCAATTCTACATGACACTGACATCACTGACATGTATGTGTCACACACATTTGACACTCAATGGTGATTGGATATTATCACCATATATGTGTGTGTGTGTCACCTAATTAAATTGCTTATACTCTATGTGGATGTTGTCTTGATGTGGGCATGTC
This sequence comes from Protopterus annectens, assembly GCF_019279795.1. Lineage (NCBI taxonomy): Eukaryota > Metazoa > Chordata > Ceratodontiformes > Protopteridae > Protopterus > Protopterus annectens. The sequence continues at coordinate 458,101,434 of NC_056738.1, forward strand.
TGTTTGCCTGTATTTGTGTTCTTACCTATCAGCACATGCCTGGATGTGTCCACATTAATGCAGTCAACCTTGATGCTGTGTATATGTCACATATAAAGACTTACACTGCCTTAACGGACATTACCTATGACCCTGCAGACTTGCTCACAGAAGGCTTTACATGTATGTGCTTTACCGTGTACATCTACATGGCACTGTACAGCAGTTCAACTTCCTGCCATGTATCACCTGTGTTGCACATGTGATACACTTGGGACACTGGCTAGCCTGATGGTATTTGCAGGGATGGATATCAACCATAGCATGTACGGTCAAAATCAACTAGTAGGCTATATGCCCTGGGCCATGTATGAGCCTAGGATGAAAGCTTACCTAGCTGTAGCCGACAGGCGGGTTTCTGGGGCCAGGTCAAGCAGTACCACATAACTGATCTACAGAGTTAATGATATATCTACCATGCGGTCATCACACCATGTCTGAAAGAGGGGCAATGTACAGCTTTGCTGGACAGCAATGCATAGTATGGCAGGAGTATGTAAAGTATATGGCACAAGAATCTGTCCAGCATGTGGTGATCCTTGTACTAGGAAGGTGGATGTCCATGAAGAATGTGTATGAGATCAGGATGTGTACGTGTAGCATGTCCAACATCACTGGGTTGGACATGGCTTTATTCAGGGTAAGTATCATGCTACATAGTGGTGATGGGGATTCAAAAGGCAGGTGTAGGCCATCTGAACCTGGCCAATACCCCTTAAAGGAGATATGTGATCTGATATGCGTCACTTGAGTGTTGAGTATGGCTGAACAATGATCTCTGTAGTTATGGATGGCACCCTGTCATGATTAGGCTGCCACTTACATCTACCTGACAGGTGTGGTGACATAACTATCACAGGAAAAACAACTGCCCAGCTGAATCCCTTACACACAGTGTCCATTATGTTGACCGCTGCCTTGGTGGTAGTTCATGGGTGCAGGGTTATTAACATAGGGGTGACAATGCAATATGTAGCTGTCAGAATGTGGCCATATGTCACACACCTCACCCACAAAGCCCCTTCTGTATGTTGTCCGCAACACTCTGAGTCAGCTATTGCTCCTAGGTCATAGTCATTCGCATACTTCAGTAGGCAGATGCCCTTTGGTAATCTGTGTGGTATAGACTGCAATGAGGGGGTGTACAATGAATTAACCCTGTCTTACTGTAGCTGGCACTGGTGTGATATGCATGTATTATTCAGACACCTTCTGTAGTATTGGTTCTGCCAGCAGTCCAGTTGCAAAACACTCCTGTGACATAGGAATGGACATCTACTATACTGAGTGTAGGTGAAACACAGTATGGGTGATGTCCTATGACCTGGAAAGGTTATGTTATGCTGTGTGAAATTAACCTTACTGTCATCTACATCTGTACTGCTGACATCAAATAAGTTGAGCAAGGTACTTGGCCTTTCAGACCAGACTCAGCAGGGTAGTAGTGCAGTACTTCCCATTATCAATGGTGTCTCCCCCTTTGTGGGTTGTGTTACTGTTGGTGTGCACCATTCAGTGGGTACACAGCCTGACATGAAGCTGCTATGTTTTACATGATGTGTATGTGGAGAGCAAATTGTTTTGCCATATGTGTATGATACAACCTGGGATGTGGACAGGTCACATGCAGCCTGAGTGCAGCTTGTACCTGCATACTTGTGGTTACAGGGACTCCGTAGTGTACATGGATATATGATTGTGTACCTGTGGGGTTGGCAGTGTGTTTATGTTATCCAAGACCCTATCTGGATTGCTTATTCATGCACAGCACTCAATCTTCCTCATTACCTAGAGGTAAACATGGTTTGTACGTACTTTTCTCACTTGCTTAGAGAAAAACAGCTCTTGTACTCACTTTCCTCACATATTAGAGGGAAATAGTTATTTATTCAGGCATGTATAATGGTCAGCTCCCAGTGTTCTCTCCTGTCTATCTGATGAATCTGGGCATCTTGCGACACTGTAGAGATTGCCTCATGTACACAGACAACCCTCTCCTCCTACCACCCAACACTACAACCTGTGAGAGATGCACTTATCTAGCCAAACTGGAGGTAAAGCTCTCTCCAACCAAGACTGAACTTGACAGTCATGTGGAGAAGGTAAACATTTGCACCACACCACACTCATCACATAGTCTCACTAAATCTACACCACCAAATTCCACAAATAGTAACACAAAAACATTCACGGAGGCTCTCAATATTAATCTGTCTAAGCAACAGAGACCTCCACAGCAGAAATGCAAACAGCCTCCATCCCCCAACACAACCCAAATGACACATAGCCCACAGACTCAGTGTGCCACTCAACCACAGCCATTAAAGCAAATCAATGTACCCATCACACTAGTCATAGTGACTCTATAGTCAGGTACACTGATGTCCCACTCACCAGGGTAAGCAAGGAGAAGGTTACTGTCAGCTGCCTGTCAGGTACCAGGATCTGCCACATAACACACACACTCAGGTCACTCCACAACAAGTAGAAATATGACTCTGTCATTGTCCATGTTGGTGTGAATGACCTGACATGTACCTCCCTGGACTACATGAAAAGACACATGGAAGAGCTCTCCGATCTTGTAGCCCAGGCAGGTATGATAGACCTGAGTAGCATTCTGCCATTGCCCAGGATGATACCGCAGTACAAGGACAAAATGATTGACTTCAACAATTGGCTAAGCTTCTGGTGCCATTCTAAGGGGATCTGGTATCTGTCTGCTTGGAATGACATGGTCGACAGACCACAATGCATTGTCACAGATGGCCTGCACCTGTCGCCCCTGGGATTCCAGATACTTGCTAAGGCTCTTGCTGCCTCTATAGTGCCTTTTATAGGCAAGGTTCCAATAACAAATTCACAAGCATAACAGGAACAGGCAAGCAAAACCTGAGGGTAATGCCACTCAATTCTAGAAGTCTACATCTCATAATCCACTCACTTGAGGCACCCCTAGAAATGGAGAACATCGATATCTGTGCAGTGACTGAGACCTGGTTCAGGGCTCCGGAGAGCACCCCTGCACTACAAGGCTATAACTCATACCACACTTTTCAGCCATGTAATCTGGACAGACACACCCAAGGAGGAGGTGTGTCCATATTCATTAAGGATATCCACACCTCCAGGCTAGCTGCTTAGCACAATGCATACGAGGTTATCCAAGTGCAACTAACTCTGGCTATACATGCAATCCAAATTGCAGCTTGCTACAGATCCCCCACCATGCCCCAGGATTCCCACTCCTCTTTTCTTGATGTATTGGAAGTTATTAGGGTTCAACCAAACACCCTACTAATGGGCAACTTCAAATACTCCACCATTAACTGGGACAACTACTCGTGTACCAACTCAGTAGCTCCACACTGTCTGGAATTCATAAACCCCAATGCCCTGAATCAACTTATCCACACCCCCACCAGGGGCAACAGTATCCTAGACCTAGTCATTACCAACATGAGTGACCAGTATTCCACACCTGCAGTCTCCTCCTTGTTGGTCCAATCTGACCATAAGCTAATCACCCTTGATATCCACATCCTGCACCCACCCCCCATTAAGGAAACCACGGTAGAATATTTCTACAAAGCCATCTACATGCTTCTTAGGATGGAAGTGGTGGACCTCCTGACACCCATGCAGATGGACAATACAGTTACAACTGCTGCATCCTACACAATTGCACTATATAAGCCCTTACACGAGTGCATGGATCATGCTATCCCAGACAGAACCAAGACACTATTCTCCAATAATAGAAGCCAGTCTGGTGGTCCCCTGCCATAAACTATCTGTACAACAAAAGGAAGAAACTGTTACAAAACAGAGTACAATCTCAGGAGTGGAGGAGCTCCCCGGACAGCCTCCGTAAGAAGCTGAGATCCCTTATAAGATCCTGCAAAGCTAGCTACAAATACAAACTTGGCAATAATTCCAAATACAACCAGAAAGCATTCTATAGCTATGTCAAGAATCTCTATGGCAACACCCAGATCTGCTCTGGGTTACAGCACAACAGCATGAACATTACAGAGCCAACTGATATTACCAACATCCTGGCCGATAGGTTCAGTGCTAACCTTACCCCACTCTCACCCCCTAAAGAGCCCATATCTATACAGGAAGAATGCAGAGTCCCTGTAATCACAACTACGCAGGTAAGAGCTGCACTCTCTAAAGCCAAACATACAGCATCCATGGGACTGGACAAAATCCCAGGCTGCATTTTACATGAACATCAGAACAAACTGGCTCCCCACTTAAGCACCATGTCCAATAATAGCCTTGCATCAGGCTTTGTGCCCCGTGAATTGTGCACAGCAACAGTTTTCCCGCTCCACAAAGGTGGCACCACAACGGACCATGGGAACTATTGCCCTATAAGCCTGGCTAGCCTGGTCTGCAAGGCTATGGAGCACATCAACATGGATCTCATTCACAGAGACAATGGGTACCTCCAAACTTTTGACCCCACCCAGTTTGGTTTTGTTAGGGGCAGCTCATGCCTTCTAAACCTGGTGGACTTCTTTGATACAGTTATCAAGGCATTAGATTAGAGAAATGAGGTCCACACAGCCTACCTTTATCTCTCAAAGGCTTTCAACACCATTCCCCATTCTGGTATTATCGACATACCCATCCACCTGAACATTAACCCCTACGTCACGAGATGGTTTTTAATGTGGCTGACAGAGATTCTACACAGTGAGTGTTGCATACCCTAGGTTTGACTGTAAACCAGTTACAAGTGGCATCCCCCAAGGCTCAGTCCTAGGGCCCCTCATGTTCGGTATATACTTCTCTGAGGTACAGGCAAGCACAGGAGGATTTTGGCTGACAAGGTTTGCAGACAACTGCAAACTAGAGGCCATGATTAGTTCCCCAGCTGATACAGACACCCTCCAGAAGGGTCTCACTGAGATGGATACCTGGTGTCAATATCATGACCTCAAGCTGAATGCCTAAAAGTGCATAGTCATCCCCTTTGGATAAAACTAATTACCCAAGGACTGCCACATAGGTGGTAGTCCCCTACATACAGAAAAGGTAATATGGGATCAGGGAACCCAAGTAGATAGCAATCTCTCCTTTGATAACCATATTGCCAAGGTGGTTAGAATATCCTTCTACGTGGCCCCCCATTCTCAAATAGGTTCACACCCAGAACAAAGGAGGCCATTGTGCCTCTCTACTCATGTCATATTAGACTCATTAAAGAATACAACACCCCATGTGGGATGTACCTTACAAGACAACTGCAACAGCTTGAATGACCACAACAGTACCACACCAAGAGGATTACTGACCTCAAACAGATGACCTATGCAGTCCAACTAATGAAACTCCAGATGTACTCGGTTGCATACTGCAAACTCAGAGGTGATCTCTGCTTGACATACAAGGCCCATGTCCAAACCAGTATTGACGGATATGCTCCACCTAAACAAAGGCCCCTGAGAGCCACATGCTCTAGGGATATAAACCTACCCACAACAATAACAAGGACATGCTGGAGGGATAGACTCCTGACCTGGAGACTACCTATGCTTTGGAACATGATTCTAATGTACATCAAGCAGGGCCCCTCACTAACACTCAAGAGAAACCTTGACAGGTGGATGGGAGACAGACATGTACCCTGGGGATCACTGCAGTGGCTCTGCTGGACAGAGGTGCAGATAACTAATGGCTCTGCTGTTCAGAGGCACAAGGAAGTAACCTAAGGTGGTGATGGAAGCCAACACACTCTAGCTAGGCTTATAAATGCCCTTGGACAGACAGCCTAGTACCTACTTATGAACCTATGACCCTATTACATGTCTTATGTGCATGGATAGTTAACTAGCTCTTCCATTTTACTTTGCTATCATGCTGATAAACTGTTGTGAGACTACAAGTCATATGTATCCTGTTATTGTGTATTGTAAATGCCAATAGACATAACTAATGTTTGGCTAAAATAACAGCAATGCTATGTAAAATGTGATACATATCTGCCTACAGTACTGTACATTACACAGTTATTGGCACAATATCCCACAATGCAAATCATAATTGCACAGTAGGCCCACCTTGAACATGTTATTCTCAGTAATACACCCATACATATGCCTACAGTTACAATATGTCAACATATACTATCCCCAGTTATAGCACGTACTTGTTGGACCAACCCTGCCACTGACAGCGGCTGGACATGAATTATTGGGTTCAAAGCCCTTATATAGCATCCCTTGTGGTGTATGAGGTGTTTGCCTTTTGACCTACTGTGGTACACACATAAATACTACAAGCATTACTATGCACAACAATACATCACTACAAGATAACTGTTTCCAATATATGCATTGCATACACTTTAATTATTACAGAGCAGGTACTACATACACAGACATACTGAGTGTTCTACATACCTTATTAGTAACCCGAGGTGTCATTGACTATTATTTCAATCCTTTTCAGTTTGTGTTTCAATCATCTTTGTAATGTTCCGCTGGTATATACAGATGGTTTGAATGTATGACAAGCCATCCTTTTATAGTTTAATATCGGTAACGTGCTATCCTGACCACCAAATGGTGTTCCAGAGTAGTTAATTACATGCCAATCAGCTGTGCAGCTACTCCATTAGCCAATACTATGGCAACAGTCATGCATAATTGTGTACTCCACTTGGGCATTGTCCCTTTACCTTACTTTCATGGAAGACGGCCTGGATGTGTTGTTTGTGATGTATTGCAACAGCTATATGGAGACACACAGAGATATATTAGCTGTATGACTCCCGTGGATTGTGTGTAATGCCTAGAAGATGTTGTTCTACATGTGAGTACAGCTGTTATATTTCAGAACATTGCTACTTATGCAGGGTTTGTTTGTTCCTGATACTTCTGCAGACGTTTCAGTCTGGCAAGGATGTTTGAGCAGCTCAAGGCTGTATGGCTATGCATATAATGTTAGGTGGTTTACAGTGTGCTCACCAGATATCTTTGGTTTGGTGTACATGTGTATCATACTGTGCTGTCAATCAGTAATTGGTAACACTTCCTGGTGTACACACAACCCTCTGAAATGGATTAGTGCAAACAAACCCTGTAACATCAGCAGCTGTTCCATTGTATAACAGCAACTATTTCACACAGGGCCATGTTAGTGTGTCTCTGACAAGGTATGTTAAGGCTTCTGCAGATGTCGTACAGTGAGTGAATAATTTGTGATGTTATTACAGAATGTATTGTAATTGGTTTGGGTGTGGGGGAGATGGTGGGTGTACATAGCAGATGCAGGTGTGTAGGAACTGCTTTTATACATACTCGATATGTGTGTGAGGGTTCCTTTCCTAATTGAACACCTATCCTTTAGTGGAGTAATACTATGGTAATTGCAGGCAGATTCATTAAGGCACTGGTAATTGGTTCCTGTATAGCATGCAGGTGATGTTAGTCCTTGAATCCTTTCGGCAATACATCGGAATGTAATAAAGTGTTGCAACATGAAAGCTGTCTGTGTATTTCTGTCATAGGTATTTGCAGTCATTGGAGTTGTGTTGGTGACTGACCCTCTTTGGCTAGGGTTGCCACCTTTTCAAATGGCCATAGTGGGACATTTTCGGGACACACATCAGATTTTACAGGCTGACACATACCCACGGTCAGTACAGGATAGAACTTTACTTTTTTGCCTAAATAAGTTTAGTTGCTTATCCTGTTTCTTGTAACATGTACGTATTTTAGATGCAGAAATAACAATTTTATGGAACTATTACATTAAATATGGAACATAATTATGTCCTACAATCTCAGGACACTTGCCATTTCTAATATTGTTTGTCAGGACACAACCGCCCAAAGAGGGACTGTCCCTCGCAAAGTGAGACCGGTGGTAACCCTATCTTTGGTTCATGTCCATAGCACATATTTGTAGTAGTGTATAGGCATATACTATCCATATCCTTTGTTCATATAGTTTGGTCATGGTGGAATGTATGATTGCTATTGTCCATTTTATACTCATATATGAACACTTCAACCGCTGTATACGGGATACCTATGGAATCCCGAACGCACACAATACCGATGCCCACAGTACCGGGCCCAGACTCCTGAACACAACATTACCGGACACTCAACCTCACAACAGTCAAACTCGCGATAGTAACACAAACACAGAACACACACATGCACACACAGACACACTGCTACCCACCACATCCAAACAAACCATCCTACAGTATGTATGAGCAGGTGGGCAAGCCCCCCTACACCCCCATGTGAGTGGCTACATCCCCCATACCCCCTTACTTTAATATTCTACCTCTAAGATCGCACAAACAGACACACAATGCAAACCCACACCCACACATTACAGTCCCCCAGAAACACACACCACACTCAGAACACACACTTACACACACTACAGCCCTCGGAAACACACTTACACACAGTAGCCTACCTGAACCACAACAACAGACACAGTAACTAAGAGTCCCTTAACATCGGGATTTTAAAACCCGTGCTTGTGGTGTTTCAGTACTGTGGTCTTTCAGTCTGTAAGCCTTGTGAATACGTGAGTCGATATGTCACGCATTCGTTATTTGGGAGGTATCCCATTTATATGTACCTACATGGTTGTGTAAATGTTGTTAACCTATCTATATATCTACATATATATGTATATTCCTATATATCAACATATATATATATATATATATATATATCTATATATCTATATATATATATATATATATATATATATATATATATGTATCCCTCTCTCTCTATACATATATATATATATATATATATATATATATATATATATATATATATACATATTTCTATCTGTGTGCACACATCAGTGACATATGTATGTATATGTATATATATATATATATATATATATATATATATATATATGTATATATATATATATATATATATATATATATATATATATATATATATTTAGTATTAATTTGTAACACTTATACATAGGTAGACTTGTATATGTTGATTCACACATTACAGTACATTACAATGTACTGTACATATGTACAAAAAGTAACTATCCCATTTGTGGTCTGTACTGTGGAATGCCTGTAGTATAAGGTGTAGTCTAATGACCACTTACCATGTATTCAGATTAGATGGCTGTGTGTTAGGTCCCATGACTATGGTGTGCATGGTCCAGGGTTCAACACCTGTGATGCATTAGACATGTTATAGTACAGAATAAGGCTAATTTAAGCAGTTGTAAGCAGGTTTAAAGTTGTTTGTGCATCATTATACCAGTGGTTGTACACAGTTAACCAAACTTTACATCCTACAACCTGTGCACGCAAATATGGCCACTTCTGCTAACTACTCAGGATATATACATTTCAGTGACATAACATCTCACTATGTGCTTACATAGCATTACTGTTAACTGTAGTCTATACATTTCAGTGACATAACATCTCACTATGTGCTTACATTGCATTACTGTTAACTGTAGTCTCTGGCACACATGGGTCTATGTGTGTTCCAAATGTTTATTATTCTGTGAAATACTACCTATATATGCAAGCTGTGGTTAAGGTATACTATGTAACTTGTAAGCCATATCTGACTTTATTGGGATTTGAATCACGACTGCACAGATACCATGCAAATGCTGTAGCCATTACACTACTGACATTAACGTTCCTTCTGCCTATTTCCTATGTCCATGAATCCTATGTGTAAGCATGGCTACACAACAGACAGAGCCACCCACACCCAGTGAGCTTCACGAAATACCGACATACATGAATGGAGAGACTATACATTAACATTTTAACTACATTTGGCATAGCCCCTCACTGACACACTTCAGGGGAAACCTTGATGTGTGACTCGGCAACGATATATACAGCCCTGGGATCATGTGTCCCAGAAACATACAGCAAGGGTGTGGGGGAGCCACTCCATTTTTATAGCTGCAAGACCTGTTGGGGAAATTGAATTCTGTTGGGTTGTCATGTTAACATGCCCTTTTGAGATCACTATGTGCCCCTATCACCCTACAGCACCCCAGTCTTCAACAGCTTCCTCAACTCTGCCTGGAATCACTTCATTGGCTATGCTTGACAGAGGCTCATTTACTTCATCAATGGTGCAGATAAAGCCACCACACTGTAGCTATGCTTCTAAATGCCATTGGGCAGGTACCCTACTACCTATCTGTGAACCTCTACAGTGCAGGCCATCTCCAACATCGTATGTGATTATACAGAGTTTTCTTTTCACGATATACAGTGTGAAATCACCATGTAGTCAGACAACAATTAAGTACAGCAATATCATACAGACTGTTGATATATATTCACTGTAAAAGCCTATCCTGGAAGCTAGTGGAGTTGTATAGGTTTCAGGCTTTGTATTGCTTACCAGTAGGTTACCTACAGGAAAGATGGGACAGAAGCACAGATGGGAAACATGCCTGCAACAATGCCATAACAACTTGCATGTGTCAGCCTAAGGCTTTTGAATGCTGGGCAAGGCTATTGGCGCCCCATGGTGCCATTTTCAGGCAGATCTCAGAGGGGAATTTCACCTCCATGAACTGCACAATAGCGGAATCAGTGAGGGTTAGGCTACTCAACACCAGGGGTAGTACTCACAACATGCACCCCTCAGTATGGACAAACTCTACATCTGTTCTGTGACTGGGTCCTGTATAAGGCTCCTGTGAGCACACCGGCACTACCAGACTACAACCCATAACACACATTTCAGCCACTGCACATGGACGGGCTTAGACATGGAGAGGGTGAATCCATATTCATTGGGGATACCTACACCTCCAAGTTAGTGGTGCAACATGATACCTCTGTGATCATCCATGTGCAGCTAACATCAGCCACAACTGCAATGCATACTGTGAGCTGCTACAGATAACCCACCATGACCCAGGAGCACCATTACAACTATCTGGAGACAGTGGTAAACATGACAGTCCTACCAGACTCCATGTTATTGGTCAGTGTCAGCTACGCTACACTTAACTGGATAACCTACTCAAGTATTCACTTCCAGGCCCAGCACCTCCTGGGGTTTACCACCTCATATGGCCTGTATCAGTTGGTAGATGGACTAATGAGAGGTGGAAACATACTAGAAGTGGTAATCACTGATATGTGCAACAGGTGCACTACAGCAGAGGTAAACTGGTCACTCTTTACATCTGACCATGACCTATTCACTGATGATTTTCACTCCCATCCATCTCCTCCACACAAGGAACACACAGTGAATACCTTTCCTACAGCTAAATTCACAGTACTGATGACAGAGGTGGGTGGGGTTACAGCCTCAATGTTCAGGGATGACACTGCTCAAGATACAGACAGAATTACAAATGCACTTTATATGCACCTACATAGATATATGGGTCATGCCATCAATGGTAAACCAGGACTAGCTACTCCTACACAAGGACACCAGTCTGCTGAGCCCCTGTATTATACAGGCTATGCAACAGAAGTAGGACTGCAGTCCAGAACAACAGCAAATCCCAAGACATGCAGACATCCGTGACCAGTATTGGCAAGATACTTATGTTACTCATGTAATCATCCAAGGCTGACATCCACAGGTAAATAGGCATGGATTCGGATGATGACCACAAAGCCTTCTTTGGCTATGTCATGGATCTAATCAGTAACACACAGATTTGCACTGTGCTGGTGGAATATTGCACTGAATATACTGACCCTACTGATATCACCGACACACTTGATGATACATTCAGTGTAAGCTTCATCCCCTACAGGGCCCAAACCAATACCCAAACTGTACAGTATCCCAGACATCTGAGACATACATGTAGTAATGGCCCTGTTAAATGGCATGACAGAGCATCAATGGAGGCAGATGGTGTCCCAGACTGCATCCTGCAAAACTACGAGACAAAGTGCTCCCCCGCCTAATATAGCAATTCTACATCAGCCTCTACACAGGCTACATGGCCATTCAATGGCGCATGGCAACAGCCATTCCACTCCATCAAGCTGGTGACATAACTGACCATGGTAACTATCACCCCGTAAGCCTGGGTAGCTTGATCTGCACAGCTATGGAGCGCATCTTCATGGCACTCATTAACATAGACAATGGTAACCTCCAGACACTTGACCCACCCCAGGTCAGCTTGACTGAGTGCAGATCATGCCTACTGAACCTGTTTGACATCTTACAGTCACCTAGACTTTAGGTGTGGGGTGTGGTAGTTCACACATACTACCTAGACCTCGCCAAGGGTTTTGACACCATTCCCCACTCAGATATTCTTTCCACACTCACCAGCCAGTACATACACCCATGAATCACAGGTTGGTATGCCAACAGGCTTACACACAGAACCCATATGGTAAGCCTAGCAGCCTCTAGGTCCAACTCTTGATCAGTCACAACTGGTGTTCCACAGGACTCAGTCCTGGGATCCCTACTGTTTGCCATATACTTCTCAGAGGTACGGCCTAACACAAGTGGACTACAACAGACTGTGTTTGGCGATTACTGCAGACTTGGAGCCATAAATGACAGTCCAGCTGCCACAGACATCTTTCAAGGGGACTCACATAGATGAACACAGGGTGTCAGAGTCATAGCCTCCAGCTAAAGGCCACATACTGTATTGCCATTCCATTTTGGGATACCACACACACACACATATTAACACATGAGTGGCAGACACTATAATTTAGATGACATAATGGGTATGTGGGGACAACATTAGATAGTGATCTCTTCCTTGGCAATCATATCTGTGAAATAGTTAGGACATCCGTCTATGTAGGCCATCTGATTACTTAAGGGTTCATATCTACACAGACTGAGGTTATTGTGCCCCTTTACTCATCAATCTTATCATCGAGTATGATAACCCATTTTGGATGTACGTCAGAAGACACATCCAGCAGCTGGAAGGGCAATGAAAGTACCTTGCTATGAGGGATAATGTCCTCAGACATGTGTCCTATGCTGCCAAACTGCATAAACACTTGCATTACTCAGTGGCATCTCATTTACTCAGAGATGATATTTGCTGGCCAAGAAACTGTGTCCGAGTCACGCTTAATGGATATGCTCCACATATGGGAATCCATGTCACAGTGAGCCACACACTGTAATGAGCTACACCTTGCCACAACCATAACTAGAAGATTATGGAGTGACAGATTCCTGTCACAGGTACTCCCCATGCTTTGGAACTACATCCCTGATTACAGTATATGGAGCCCCTCACTAACACTCCATGGAATCACTGCAGAGTGGGTGGAGAACAGTGGATACACCCCAGGGATCCAGCAATTGGCTTTGCTCCACAGATGGACAGTTAGTTAATCAATGGGGTGGCGACAGCAGGCACATTTTGCCTAGGCTTATGGAGGATCTTGGGCAGTAAGGCATGTACCTATGAACCTATACATACAGTACTGACACATGCTGATAGCTTAATATACTGTTCAGGTATTGACCTACCTTGTGCAAATGGCAGTTGTGTGTACAATAGTTGAGGGCTGATGATGTAGGATGCACACAGTAGACCATCTTTAAATGACAATTTACAGGTGGTCGTGTGTGTGCCATCCATGTTTACTGTGTGTGCAGGTGGAGAAGGGTGTCAGTCTGTAGGTGCCTACACTGTCAGTGTGTGTGCTATATGTTCCCTCTTTGTCAAGGCCTAGGTGGGAGACATCATCAGCCTTGACAAAGTTGGGTATAGGAATTGTATGGAGTGTGAGCAGTCTAAAAGCATTATTCCATCCACAGGCAGATGGACACAGTCACAGTTGGCAAGTCTGGGATTAGAACACTGACCTAACTACTTTATCACACTACAGCATTATGCAGTTACAGAATACCCTACCGAGATTACTGGGTCACAGCACTCCCAGAGGTGTATTTCTACGTGGGTGTCATCATCAGCCTTGCTAAAGTTGGGTATAGGAACTGTATGGAGTGTGAGCAGTCTAAAAGCATTATTCTGTCCTTAGGCAGATGGAGACAGCCACACACCAGTGGTGGGAACAGAACACCTGCCTATCTACAGATCACTATTCCAATACTACATAGTTATGAGTCACGCCACAGTGACTACACATTGCAAGGCTGTTATCATGACCTTCTAGGAATGCTGACATCAACAGGGATGCTGGCAGTTAAGATGTACATACCTGTGAACTTGTGTGTTTAAAGTAGGAATCTATCCTGAACTGGAGTATGCCCATCTGTGGAATGGATGACTACTATCACTATACAGGGTTACAATGTCCATACCCATACACATAGAGGCACATAACTGACACAAGGTGTCACTGGGCATGCTCATTCACTTAGTAGCACAGGGCCATTAAGAATGCACTATGTCTCCATCTACACAAGGTTATACTGGGCATGCTCATGCACTTAGTAGCACAGGGTTGTTTGGAATGCACTGATTCTAAACATGGAAGGCCACAGTGGCCATGCTATTACAGTTAGATGTAAAGAACACATTGTAATGGACTCTGGTGTTAGTAGTTGTCATTGTTAGCAGGAACGCTGCACTACATATATCTGACACCGGTTTCCTACACAATGTCTGCTGCTGTCCGTCCCCTTAGATGTACCATTCTATAACAATCACAATACTACCACTCACAGTGATGTCTTGCTAGGACTGGCAACTGCCTGACCACACAATGAGCCAATGCCCTGCTGTAATTACGAGGTTGTCCAGTGTTTGTCATTCTGGGATGACATGACTGTAAGTAGACAGGCCTTTGTCACATATCACATGCATCGATGAATCAAAGGAGTGGGGATAATACCTAGGTCGCATTCGCCCATATAGTGCCATTCCAAGTCAATTGTCCTAAACACAGGTTAACACCCAGACACCTAGAGGACAACTACATTGTATACTTATGCTAACCATTGCAAGTTGTGTAGCATTCAGTATCACAGCTGCTCGCTGTAGATCCAACAATGGGGAATACTGACATCTGTGCAGTGAGGAACACCTGGATGAAAGCTCTGTAGTGCACAATAGCACTACCACCATATACCTCAGAACCAGACATGTGGGCCATAACACAGGTACGGAATGCTCCAGGTGGTGGTGTCCCCACATACATAAAGACCACTCACATGTACTGATCAGTACACCCAGAAAAGGCATCACAGATGAGTCCAGTGCAGGTCACAGTGTCAATGGTTGCATTTTAGGATGTAACCCTCAGAAACCGTCATGCCCACAGATCACCAACACACATCCATACATGTGGTAGGACATATAATAGTACAATACCATGTGACCTTTGACCAGTGGACTGTACCTAACCCTACATCAACTGTGCATAGTACCCATGTACTGACACAGTTGCATAATGTGTTATGCAATGCAATGCTACCACTGTTTGTAACCAGGTCAGCTGTACACATACCAGGGACCCTCGGTTATTTACAGCATTAACAGATGACTGTTGCTGTACACCAGTAAACACCCTCATGTTTGGATATGACATACATGTACCTACCCTGGATACGTACATGCCACACACATGCAACATATATGCAAATAGCATAGCTGTTGATGTCCTTTGTGCAGACAGGTGGCTACAGCCATTACACACATGCACATGGAAAGTAGATCCATGGCCGCTGAATGCTAACACTACATAAGGTGTGATACCAACATTCCCTCTGTAATGGTCACCCATGATACCTATCATATCATACAACAGTCCATGTGTCATATATGTCATTAGACATGTCCACCAATTGCAATGCCTACATACATGGCCAAATGACATGAATGTAGGACCTACACACATGCACATGTAGTGGTGTGCATTCAGATACCATGCGTGTACAGTTGCTGATGTTTGCAGGTGGCATGTGTCCTAGTACATCATGCAGTGGCAATGCAGCCTCAACATTGCCAACTGTAAATGGTGATATGCCGAAAGTAAAGTAAGTTGTACTTCAGGTATGGACAGATGTGTGGACATAACTAAGTGGTAGGGCATCTTTGCAGATGAATATTTGCTGAGACAGCTCACAGGTGTGTCACAAGCAGTCCTACAATAACCTGTGTAACCACTAAGCTATGGTTTTGTTAATTGATGGGGAACACAGACAACTTAGTCAGTGGTCAGGGTGACACTGAAGGTAAATCATCTGACACCTGTAACAGTTAAGACCTCCCATGTGCATATATAAGCACAGTTGCCAAGGGAAGCATCAGTACACTTTGTAACACATGCAATACTGCTGTAAGTCTGTCATACGTATCATGAGATAGACAAGTGTTTGATTCAAAGTACTGGCATGTGTGGTTGCGTGTGTGTGTCCGTATATGTCACGAATGGTGGGGAATACATCTCAATCCTTACTCACTCTCCTGTACACTGTTGTAGATATCTGTACAGACTGCAATGTAGAAAGCAGGACATAGGCAGGGGTGTGTCCCTCACACATGTGAGGTATCTGTATATGCGTGACATAGGTGTATTCCATAGTGAATGCCAAAGTGTGTGTGTGTGTGTGTGTGTGTGTGTGTGTGTGTGTGTGTGTGTGTGTGTGTGTGTGTGTGTGTGTGTGTGTGTGTGTGTGTGTGTGTGTGTGTGTGTGTGTGTGTGTGTGTGTGTGTATGTATGTATGTATGGCTGTCTGGTCCCTGGAGTGAGGATGTATGTTACCATAGTGAAATGATAAGACCCCTCCACCCATCCAGGCAGTGCAATCTACTATCCCTGTTGATGTACTCGATCATAGGCCATACTAACTACCTGTACATGTGTAATCTCTGTGGCACATCAAGTAAGTGCACAGTACTGTAATGATGTTTGCACATTGGCAGGGGTCCTCACCTCAACACTATTGTGTGTGTGTGTGTGAGTGTGTGTGTGTTACTGTGTCGGTGAATCTGATCTGTGAGTGTGTGGGTGTGTTACTTTGTCTCTGAATACATGTGTGTGAATACCTGAGTGTGTGGGTGTAGTTGCGTGTTCACATCCCGTCATGGGGACATGTAGTACTGCTTCCCAATGAGGCATCACGCTTTCCACTGGCCTCTACCTTGTCATCAGCTAGACCACTCCCTTACCTTCTCACTCCATGTAACTGTACCTGTGATGTCACCCAGTATGGATGTCACGTCTCTAGCCACAGTAGCTAAATACACAGCTATCATGCTCTTGGATCAGTAGATCTGTAGACGTGTTTGGAATGTGGGACTTTCTAACTGTGTTGTGGAAGCTACAAAGTGCATGCTGGTATTTCCATACATACCTGTGAGTGGTCCACATTTACATATGGGACACTAACTGCAAACACTGACATCCACCGGCACATTCCATTATACCTGAAGGAGGTAAGCAGAACATCAAGACCAACATGCAGTTACTGTTGTTACACATGGCGCATACTGTTAACAGTACGGAATGCATTCTAATCCTATACTACATGGTATATCTGCTGCCTGTCAACAGTACACAACAATTGTAATTTACACTTATCTTCCTAGTCTGTTCACCCTGTGCATCAGACCATATGAGCATGCCCCTGCACCGATGGTGTGGATGACAGGGATGCTGCACAGGCATCATCATATGCACAGGGTGATAATGTTTGCCAGAGGTCTAGGCTGCACTATTGGCTGACATCATGTGTGTGGGTTAGGGCCTTTGATCTCATTGGGCGTGTGTGGATGTTATGCATGTGTGTGTTGTGGTGCCCTACATATGTTTCCTGTGTGTGAGTGTATGTATGCACACAGTTCTGGCATCTGTCTGGCCTACACAGGGGTTTTATTGACAGCTGCAGACTGTACAGGCCAGGTTATACAGTTCACGGTGTCCAGCCACGGCCTCATGACCTGTGCCTGCCAGGGGTTGCACAGGCAGTAACAGGCAGAGGTGCAGATTGGGTACTGTCTGATGACACATGTCCACTGGAACCATGCCTCTGTTGGGACCAGCCAGGGCCACATGCACGTGGCCTGCTGTGTCCTGGTGTGGACAGCACAGCACCAGCTGCACTGCTGACACTACCACCACTATGGTAGCTGGCATGCGAGGTAGCACGTTCACGTAGACCTGCAACAGGTGCTGTAGCTGGCCTACATCCATGTGCCCGATGCCTCACTCCTACCAGATGTTCCAGCACAGACAGCTCATGCTCATGGATTGTAATGGCATGGTCAAGGACTCCAACCATGTCACCCAATCGTCCATCCAAAACATCAGCAATCTGCTGTTGAGCATTTGCCATTGCCCGGATGTTGTTGTTTAAAGAATGGACAGCAGCCCTCTGAAGCCTCTCACCTTATCTGTTGTGCCATTCAGCATGTGCCTGTGCCTCTATTACAGCCTGAAACATGCGTCTGGTTACACCAGCTGCTGCTCTCTGCCTTACAGGGGCATGTTGGCCAGAGGGCCTCCTATGAGATGCACTGGCCACATGCCTGTGTTGGGGCATCACCAGTCAGTTGGCAGACACCATGGTGTGCAGGCACACCTTCCATAGCCTCCATATGTTCCTGTTCCAAGCTACCACATGCCAACTGTCCTTCCTCTATGGCCACTGGTGATGGGGTATGTGTTGGCATGAGAACTGTGTGTGTGGGATAAGGCGTGTATAGGTGGAATGGTGACCAATGGCACAGATTCAGCCCCTGACAACCCTGCCTGTGTCTCAATTATACGTTCATCATCACTACTAAAGTCTGTGTGGACACTAACATCAGATGGACCGCAGGAGGGGAACATACCTACATCACCTGTGAGGGGCAGTAAAGAACTGTACATTCCAATCTATACAATAGACACACAGACACACACAGACAAAGACACAGACACACAGAGATACAGACACACACACACACACACACACACACACACACACACACACACACGCACACACTATGGCACCCAACATGCATGTGTTATGACAGAAGGCATGCAACATGCATGTGATATGGCAGACTGCATGCAGCTCAGGCAATAATAGTGGTAGTTATCATATATTCCTGGGTTGCACACAACAGTATGCATGTGTCATAGCAGAAGGCATGCAAATTACACAATCATAGTAGTAGTTACCTTACATCCCTGTGTTACACCATGTAGACCAGCACAGGTTGTTAACATCTGCCTGATGTGTGGCATATGACCTTGACAATCTCATGTAGTATGACGTGATCTGCTGATGTATGCAATGACATGCATACATGTTTAACACAATGGTGTCCTGTCAAATATACAGTGGAGTAAAGGCGTCCCAATGCAGTGTTGCTTTCTACCCTACAGATATACTGCACATTTAGCCAATGTGCATGGCCATTGCAGAGAATCATGATGTGTCTCTATTGCTATACAGTGTGTGTTACAGACACAGTTCATAGCCATGACTGTGGTCAGATACAAACCATATATACTGTGGGATGTGACCCACATCACTGAGGTGTATACACACTACACCATGATTTGGACTATGTGACACAGGTCACTGAAGGGTATATGGATGACACCCCTGCACATCTATAACCATATTGCTGCTGCCTGGAAACTTTGGCCAGACATGGCAAACATGTCGGTACACCATGTCCCACATGACATCTGTGTACCACACACACACACACACACACACACACACACACACACACACATGAGGAACAAAGATGACAGTGATGTCTGTCACCAGCAAGGGTAATGTACTGTATCTGTGAGCTGACAAGGTTGTCTGTGTATGTATGTGGATACTGTACAGGTGACTGCTGTCATGTCGTGACACACTCAAGATGTTCAACACATCTTATGTGGTGGATTGCTGTCACGCCTACACAAGATGTGCACAGGCATGTAGGATGTCTATTGTTCCACATCTGCAATATAACCATTACACAAAGGCCATAGTTGGACCACGTGGAGCCAATGTAAGACATTGCAAGGGTGTACACAGAAGCACATCATGTCTCTGGCTATCCTCCATGGCCATGTGTGAACATGTGTTGGCCGAATGGTTGTGACGGGCATTTATTTTTCATGTCTGTGTTGTTCCATATGACATACACCCATAGATATCATACGCTCTACTGATGACAGGGTTATGCAGACAAAGGGTGGTATGTTTGGTATGTGGGTTATGCTTGCCAGGATAGTTAGGCAGTGTTGCAGCCAGCCCACTAGATGTCATGGACATGTCAGATAGCACATCACAATGTGTGACATTCATAGCAGAGGTATAATCCACACCAGTGAATCCTGTGGGATGGCCATACTCCAGCTCACTGTATAGTACTGTTTGTATTCCCCACATGGGTAGTTCCGATCTGTAGTACATGTCTCTACAGTGAACATCATCTCCACCATTGTATGCACAGCTGTCCACACATCTGGCAATGACAGTTTGTGAGGTTTCATGTTGGTGTTTCACATAGTTTGCAAGTATTGCACATGGGTAGCCATTGTGATGCATTGCAGGACTGACCTGTATATTGTGACAGGACCATACATTATGTGTACATGTGGTAAGTGGCCACATGGCAGATAGATCTGTGCAATAACATGCCTGATTAATAATAACAGTCTCACCTGCAACGAGCACTGTCGCAGCAAAATGCCAGAGGTTCCTAAATAGGAGTGACACAGCATTATGATCATTATCTACGCCTGTATGATAGCTACAGGGTGAAATGTGCATGTTAACACATACACCAGTGCAATAAACTATACTATGGAGTATGCACATGTGTGCATGCACAGAGTAGCATGCTATAGTATGAGCATGTGTGTATGCATGCCTTGCATATGATGTTACATTACATATTGTACTGTGACACGTAACTATATAGAATATAGTTGTTATATGTGCAATAGTGACTTACCAGGCAACTCCAGGATCGGTGGTTGAGAGACACCCACCTCCATGATATCAGCTAGGGCTTGTGGATGTTGTTCTGTAGGTGTCCCCAGGTTGGCCAGTAGCTCCTCGTTATGCATGAGTGGGGGCTGGGTTGGTGGCTCACCACCTGTTGCACCTTGATCCCTGGGATTGCATTTGCATGCTGTTTTGCCCATCTAATTAGGTCTGTACAGTGTCTGCGCACCTGCTGGTATGTGCAGTTGTTGCCATCCACATCATTAACCCTCCTGCAGAATTCCTGCCACAAGGCATCCCGCTGCTGTGCATCCTGTGTCACATGGCTGAACAGTACATGATGATTATCATGTAGGTATGGGATGAGGGCCTCATCCTCCAAGCGGGTATAAGGTGGTAGTCTTGCATGTAGCATACCTGGAAGACATAATGATGGAGACAGGTCACAGTACCTCACGGAGACGTACAGAGCTACAGCTGAACATACATGTGTATCACATATATTATGTTTAAATAGATGTCTGCAATTCTACATGACACTGACATCACTGACATGTATGTGCCACACACACTTGACACTCAATGGTGATTGGATATTATCACCATATATGTGTGTGTGTCACCTAATTAAATTGCTCATACTCCATGTGGATGTTGTCTTGATGTGGGCATGCCTGTTTGCCTGTACTGGTGTTCTGACCTATCAGCACATGCCTGAATGTGTCCACATTAATGCAGTCAACCTTGATGCTGTGTATATGTCACATATAAAGACTTACACTGCCTTAATGGACATTACCAGTGACCCTGCAGGCTTGCTCACGGAAGGCTTTACATGTATGTGCTTTACCATGTACATCTACATGGCAATGTACAGCAATTCATCTTCCTGCCATGTATCACCTGTGTTGCACATGTGATACACATGGGACACTGGCTAGCCTGATGGTATTTGCAGGGATGGATATCAACCATAGCATGTACGGTCAAAATCAGCTATATGCCCTGGGCCATGTATGAGCCTAGGATGAAAGGTTACCTAGCTGTAGCTGACAGGTGGGTTTCTGGGGCCAGGTCAAGCAGTGACACATAACTGATCCACAGGATTAAAGATATATTTACCATGCGGTCATCACACCATGTCTGAAAGAGGGGCAATGTACAGCTTTGCTGGACAGGGATGCATAGCGTGGCAGGAGTATGTAAAGTATATGGGACAAGGATCTGTCCAGCATGTGGTGATCCTTGTACTAGGAAGGTGGATGTCCATGAAGAATATGTATGAGATTAGGATGTGTACGTGTAGCATGTCCAACATCACTGGGTTGGACATGGCCTTATTCAGGGTAGGTATCATGCTACACACTGGTGATGGGAATTCAGAAGGCTGGTGTAGGCCATCTGAACATGGCCAATACTTCTTAAAGGAGATATGTGATCTGATATGGGTCACTTGAGTGTTGAGTATGGCTGAACAATGATCTCTATAGTTATGGATGGCACCCTGTCATGATTAGGGTTGCCACTTACATCTACCTGACAGGTGTGGTGAAGTAACTATCACAGGAAAAACAACTGTCCAGCTGCATCCCTTACACACAGTGTCCATTATGTTGACCGCTGCCTAGGTGGTAGTTCATGGGTACAGGGTTATTAACATAGGGGTGACAATGCAATATGTAGCTGTCAGAATGTGGCCATATGTCACACACCTCACCCACAAAGCCCCTTCTGTATGTTGTCCGCAACACTCTGAGTCAGCTATTGCTCCTAGGTCATAGTCATTTGCATACTTCAATAGGCAGATGCTCTTTGGTAGTCTGTGTGGTATAGACTACAATGAGGGGGTGTACAATTAATTAACCCTGTCTTACTGTAGCTGGCACTGGTATGATATGCATGTATTATTCAGACACCTTCTGTAGCATTGGTTCTGCCAGCAGTCCAGTTGCAAAACACTCCTGTGACATAGGAATGGGCATCTACTATTCTGAGTGTAGGTGAAACACAGTATGGGTGATGTCCTATGACTTGGAATGGTTATGTTATACTGTGTGAAATCAACCTTACTGTCATCTACATCTGTACTGCTGACATCAAATAAGTTGAGCAAGGTACTTGGCCTTTCAGACCAGACTCAGCAGGGTAATAGTGCAGTACTTTCCATTATCAATGGTGTCTCCCCCTTTGTGGGTTGTGTTACTGTTGGTGTGCACCATTCAGTGTGTGCACAGCCTGACATGAAGCTATGTTTTACATGATGTGTATGTGGAGAGCAAATTGTTTTGCCATATGTGTTATGATACAACCTAGGATGTGGACAGGTCCCATGCAGCCTGAGTGCAGCTTGTACCTGCATACTTGTGGTTACAGGGATTCTGTAGTTTACATGGATATATGATTGTGTACCTGTGGGGGAGGCAGTGTGTTTATGTTATCCAAGACCCTATCTGGATTGCTTATTCATGCACAGCACTTGTTCAGAACTTGTATGCACTAAATAGGCTACTAATTACTATAGCACTTAATCTTCCTCATTACCTAGAGGTAAACAGGGTTTGTATGTACTTTTCTCACTTGCTTTGAGAAAAACAGCTCTTGTACTCACTTTCCTCACTTATCTAGAGGGAAATAGTTATTTATTCAGGCATGTATAATGGTCAGCTCCCAGTGTTCTCTCCTGTCTATCTGATGAATCTGGGCATCTTGCGACACTGTAGAGATTGCCTCATGTACACAGACAACCCTCTCCTCCTACCACCCAACACTACAACCTGTGAGAGATGCACTTATCTAGCCAAACTGGAGGTAAAGCTCTCTCCAACCAAGACTGAACTTGACAGTCATGTGGAGAAGGTAAACATTTGCACCACGCCACACATCACATAGTCTCACTAAATCTACACCACCAAATTCCACACATAGTAACACAAAGCATTCATGGAGGCTCTCAATATTAATCTGTCTAAGCAACAGAGACCTCCACACCAGAAATGCAAGCAGCCTCCATCCTCCAACACAACCCAAATGACACATAGCCCACAGACTCAGTGTGCCACTCAACCACAGCCATTAAAGCAAATCAACGTACCCATCAGACTAGTCATAGTGACTATATAGTCAGGTACACTGATGTCCCACTCATCAGGCTAAACAAGGAGAAGGTTACTGTCAGCTGCCTGTCAGCTACCAGGATCTGCCACATAACACACACACACTCAGGTCACTCCACAACAAGTAAAAATATGACTCTGTCATTGTCCATATTGGTGTGAATGACCTGACATGTACCTCCCTGGACTACATGAAAAGAGACATGGAAGAGCTCTCTGATCTTGTAGCCCAGGCAGGTATGACAGACCTGAGTAGCATTCTGCCATTGCCCAGGATGATACCGCAGTACAAGGACAAAATGATTGACTTCAACAATTGGCTAAGCTTCTGGTGCCATTCTAAGGGGATCTAGTATCTGTCTGCTTGGAATGACATGGTCGATAGACCACGATGCATTGTCACAGATGGCCTGTACCTGTCGCTTCTGGGTTTCCAGATACTGGCTAAGGCTCTTGCTGCCTCTATAGTGCCTTTTATAGGCAAGGTTCCAATAACAAATTCACAAGCATAACAGGAACAGTTAAGCAAAACCTGAGGGTAATGCTACTCAATTCTAGAAGTCTACATCTCAAAATCCACTCACTCGAAGCACCCCTAGAAATGGAGAACATCGATATCTGTGCAGTGACTGAGACCTGGTTCAGGGCTCCGGAGAGCACCACTGCACTACAAGGCTATAACTCATACCACACTTTTCAGCCATGTAACCTGGACAGACACACCCAAGGTGGAGGTGTGTCCATATTCATTAAGGATATCCACACCTCCAGGCTAGCTGCTTAGCACAATGCATCCAAGGTTATCCAAGTGCAACTAACTCTGGCCATATATGCAATCCAAATTGTAGCTTGCTACAGATCCCCCACCATGCCCCAGGATTCCCACTCCTCTTTTCTTGATGTACTGGAAGTTATTAGTGTTCAACCAAACACCCTACTAATGGGCAACTTCAAATACCCCACCATTAACTGGGACAACTACTTGTGTACCAACTCAGTAGCTCCATGCTGTCTGGAATTCATAAACCCCAATGCCTTAAATCAACTTATCCACACCCCCACCAGAGGCAACAATATCCTAGACCTATTCATTACCAACATGAGTGACCGGTATTTCACACCTGCAGTCACCTCCTTGTTGATCCGCTCTGACCATAAGCTAATCACTCTTGATATCCACATCCCGCACCCACCCCCCATTAAGGAAACTACAGTAGAATATTTCTACAAAGCCAGCTACATGCTTCTTAGGATGGAAGTGGTGGATCTCCTGACACCCATGCAGATGGACAATACAGTTACAACTGCTGCATCCTACACAATTGCACTATATAAGCCCTTACACGAGTGCATGGATCATGCTATCCCAAACAGAACCAAGATGCTATTCTCCAATAATAGAAGCCAGTCTGGTGGTCCCCTGCCATAAACTAACTGTACAACAAAAGGAAGAAACTGTTACAAAACAGAGTACAATCCCATGAGTGGAGGAGCTCCCTGGTCAGCCTCCGTAAGAAGCTGAGATCCCTTATAAGATCCTGCAAAGCTAGCTATGAATACAAACTTTGCACTAATTCCAAATACAACCAGAAAGCATTCTATAGCTATGTCAAGAATCTCGATGGCAACACCCAGATCTGCTCTGGGTTACAGCACAACAGCATGAACATTACAGAACCAACTGATATTGCCAACATCCTGGCTGATAGGTTCAGTGCTAACTTTAACCCACTCTCACCCCCTAAAGGGCCCAAATCTATACAGGAAGAATGCAGAGCCCCTGTAATCACAACTACGCAGGTAAGAGCTGCACTCTCTAAAGCCAAACATACAGCATCCATGGGACCGGACAAAATCCCAGGCTGCATTTTACATGAACATCAGAACAAACTGGCTCCCCACTTAAGCACCATGTTCAATAATAGCCTCACATCAGGCTTTGTGCCCCGTGAATTGCACACAGCAACAGTTTTCCCGCTCCACAAAGGTGGTGCCACAACGGACCATGGGAACTATTGCCCTATAAGCCTGACTAGCCTGGTCTGCAAGGCTATGGAGCACATCAACATGGATCTCATTCACAGAGACAATGGGTACCTCCAAACCTTTGACCCCACCTATTTTAGTTTTGTTAAGGGCAGCTCATACCTCCTAAACCTGGTGGACTTCTTTGATACAGTTATCAAGGCATTAGATGAGAGTAATGAGGTCCACACATCCTATCTTGATCTCTCAAAGGCTTTCAACTCCATTTCCCATTCTGGTATTATTGACATACCCATCCACCTGAACATTAACCCCTACGTCACGAGATGGTTTGTAACATGGCTGACAGACAGAATCCACACAGTGAGTGTTGCATACCCTAGGTTTGACTGTAAACCAGTTACAGGTGGCATCCCCCAAGGCTCAGTTCTAGGGCCCCTAATGTTCGGTATATACTTCTCTGAGGTACAGGCAAGCACAGGAGGATTTTGGCTGACAAGATTTGCAGACAACTGCGAACTAGAGGCCATGATTAGTTCCCCAGCTGATACAGACACCCTCCAGAAGGGTCTCACTGAGATGGATACCTGGTGTCAATATCATGGCCTCAAGCTGAATGCCTAAATGTGCATAGTCATCCCCTTTGGATAAAACTAATTACCCACGGTCTGCCACATAGGTGGTAGTCCCCTACATACAGAAAAGGTAATATGGGATCAGGGAACTCAAGCAGATAGCAATCTCTCCTTTGATAACCATATTGCCAAGGTGGTTAGAATATCCTTCTACGTGCCCCCCACTCCATTCTCAAATGCGTTCACACCCAGAACAAAGAAGCCATTGTGCCTCTCTACTCATGTCATATTAGACTCATTAAAGAATACAACACCCCATGTGGGATGTACCTTACAAGACAACTGCTACAGCTTGAATGACCACAACAGTACCACACCAAGAGGATTACTGACCTCAAACAGATGACGTATGCAGCCCAACTAATAAAACTCCAGATGTACTCGATTGCATACCGCAAACTCAGAGGTGATCTCTGCTTGACATACAAGGCCCATGTCCAAACCAGTATTGACGGATATTCTCCACCTAAACAAAGGCCCCTGAGAGCCACATGCTCTAGGGATATAAACCAACCCACAACAATAACTAGGACATGCTGGAGGGATAGACTCCTGAACTGGAGACTCCCCATGCTTTGGAACATGATTCTAATGTACATCAAGCAGGGCCCCTCACTAGCACTCAAGAGAAGCCTTGACGGGTGGATGGGAGACAGACATGTACCTCTGGGATCACTGCAGTAGCTCTGCTGGACAGAGGTGCAGGGAACTAATGGCTCTGCTGTTCAGAGGCACAGGGAACTAACCTAAGGGGGTGTCAGAAGCCAACACACTCTAGCTAGGCTTTTAAATGCCCTTGAACAGACAACCTAGTACCTACCTATGAACCTATGACCCTATTACATGTCTTATGCGCATGGATAGTTAACTAGCCCTTCCATTTTACTTTGCTATCATGCTGATAAACTGTCGTGTGACTACAAGTCATATGTATCCTGTTATTGTGTATTGTAAATGCCAATAGACATAACTAATGCTTGGCTAACATAACAGCAATGCTATGTAAAATGTAATACATATCTACCTACAATACTGTACATTACACAGCTATTGGCACAATATCCCACAATGCAAATCATAATTGCACAGTAGGCCCACCTTCAACATGTTATTCTCAGTAATACACCCATACATATGCCTACAGTTACAATATATCAACATATACTATCCCGTTATAGCACGTACATGTTGGACCACCCTGCCACTGACAGTGGCTGGACAGGAATTATTGGGTTCAAAGCCCTTATACAGCATCCCTTGTGGTGTATGAGGTGTTTGCCTTGTGACCTACAGCGGTACACACATAAATACTACAAGCATTACTATGCACAACAATACATCACTGCAAGATAACTGTTTCCAATATATGCATTGCATACACTTTAATTATTACAGAACAGGTACTACATACACAGACATACTGAGTGTTCTACATACCTTATTAGTAACCCGAGGTGTCGTTGACTATTATTTCAGTCCTTTTCAGTTTGTGTTTTAATCATCTTTGTAATGTTCCACTGGTATATACAGATGGTTTGAATGTGTGACAAGCCATCCTTTTATAGTTTAGTATCGGTAACGTGCTATCCTGACCACCAATTGGTGTTCCAGAGTAGTTAATTACATGGCAATCAGCTGTGCAGCTACTCCATTAGCCAATACTATGGCAACAGTTGTGTATAATTGCGTACTCTTCTTGGGCTTTTTCCCTTTGCCTTACTTTCGTGGAAGATGGCCTGGATGTGTTGTTTGTGATGTATTGCAACTGCTATATGGAGACACACAGAGATATATTAGCTGTATGACTCCCGTTGATTGTGTGTAATGCCTAGAAGATGTTGTTCTTCATGTGAGTACAGCTGTTATATTTCAGAACATTGCTGCTTATGCAGGGTTTGTTTGTTCCTGATACTTCTGCAGATGTTTCAGTCTGGCAAGGATGTTTGAGCAGCTCAAGGCTGTATGGCTATGCATATAATGTTAGGTGGTTTACAGTGTGCTCACCAGATCTCTTTGGTTTGGTGTAGATGTGTATCATACTGTGCTGTCAATCAGTAATTGGTAACACTTCCTGGTGTACACACAACCCTCTGAAATGGATTAGTGCAAACAAACCCTGTAACATCAACAGCTGTTCCATTGTATAACAGCAACTATTTCACACAGGGCCATGTTAGTGTGTCTCTGACAAGGTATGTTAAGGCTTCTGCAGATGTCGTACAGTGAGTGAATGATTTGTGATGTTATTGCAGAATGTATTGTAATTGGTTTGGGTGTGGGGGAGATGGTGGGTGTACATAGCAGATGTAGGTGTGTAGGAACTGCTTTTATACATACTCGATATGTGTGTGAGGGTTCCTTTCCTAATTGAACACCTATCCTTTAGTGGAGTAATACTATGGTAATTGCAGGCAGATCCATTAAGGCACTGGTAATTAGTTCCTGTATAGCATGCAGGTGATGTTAGTCCTTGAATCCTTTCAGCAATACATCGGAATGTAATAAAGTGTTGCTACATGAAAGCTGTCTGTGTATTTCTGTCATAGGTATTTGCAGTCATTGGAGTTGTGTTGGTGACTGACCCTCTTTGGCTAGGGTTGCCACCTTTTCAAATGGCCATACGCACAGTCAGTACAGGATAGAACTTTACTTTTTTGCCTAAATAAAAGCTTATTCTTGTAGCAGTTTAGTTGCTTATCCTGTTTCTTGTAACATGTATGTATCTTAGATGCAGAAATAACAATTTTATGGAACTATTGCATAATTATGTCCTACATTCTCAGGACACTTGCCGTTTCTAATATTGTTTGTCAGGACACAACCGCCCAAAGAGGGACTGTCCCTCACAAAGTGAAACAGGTGGTAACCCTATCTTTGGCTCATGTCCATAGCACATATTTGTAGTAGTGTATAGGCATATACTCTGCATATCCTTTGTTCATATAGTTTGGCCATGGCGGAATGTATGATTGCTATTGTCCATGTTATACTCATATATGAACACTTCAACCGCTGTTTACGGGATACCTATGGAATTCTGAACGCACACAATACCGATGCCCACAGTACCGGGCCCAGACTCCTGAACACAACATTACTGGACACTCTACCTCGCAACCATCAAACTTGCGATAGTAACACAAACACAGAACACACACACGTGCACACAGACACACTGCTACCCACCACATCCAAACAAACCATCCTACAGTACATATAAGCAGGTGGGCAAGCCCCCCTACACCCCCATGTGGGTGACTGCATCCCCCACACCCCCCTACTTTAATATTCTACCTCTGAGATTGCACAAACAGACACACAATGCAAACCCTCACCCACACATTACAGTTCCCCAGAAACACACACCACACGCAGAACACACAATTACACACACTACAGCCCTCAGAAACACACTTACACACAGTAGCCTACCTGAACCACAACAACAGACACAGTAACTAAGAGTCCCTTAACATCGGGATTTTAAAACTCGCGCTTGTGGTGTTTCGGTACTGTGATCTTTCAGTCTGTAAGCCTTGTGAATACGTGAGTCGTTATGTCAAGCATTCGGTATTTGGTAAGTATCCCATTTATATGTACCTACATGGTTGTGTAAATGTTGTTAACCTATCTATATATCTACATATATATGTATATTCCTATATATCAACATATATATATATATATATATATATATATATATATATATATATATATATATATATATCTCCCTCTCTCTCTCTCTCTATACATATATATCTATGTTGATTTATGTATATATATATACACCTTTCATTGGCTACATGGCGGTTTGTCCTATTTCCACACAATCCTCCCTTTTGTGTTTTAACCTGTCAGAATATTCAACTGGTGTTGGTACATCTCAGGTAGCTTAGTGGTAGGTTATCGTGAAGATTGTGTACATAATTGCGTGTTCTAATCCTGGCAGTGGTCATTTTACCTCTCAGAGCAGACACTGGTATTGCAAGGGTGATTAACGGACATTTCAGCAGTTGTGAGCAGCTTTGCCCATGATCTGCGCAATGTTCAGCAAAGGTTAAACCTGTGTGGCGCTTATCCATGTGGTCATGTTTAAGCACCGCTTACCGGCACTTACCAGCGCAATAACCTGCTAATGTCTGCTTCAAAGTGCTTTAATATCCTGCATCCAACATCCCTTATTGGAGACCTCAAAATGACGTAACAGCCCTTGCAGGTCTTGAAAACGGGACTATGAACACCACAGTCACTGGTGTTACCACTGAGACATCTGAGATATGTACTACTTTTATGGTGTTTAGTATATACAGTGTACTGCAGCCGTTCCTCACTACTGCAAACAAATGTGTATGTCAGTTGATGTACATATGTATGATACCTGTTAATGTTCATATGTTTGTTGTCAGTGTTGCAATGTGACCTGACAGTGTGTATTATGGATGAGAATGGGTCCTGTTTTGTGTGCTTTTTACATTGTGCCCTTACTCCATGTGTACCTCTCTATTTCACATAATGAACATCCGACACAGGCCCTCCTTGATGCATATTCCATTAGCCAGCGGTCCTCCCCCACACCAATCTCCACATACACAGCAACCATTGCTTCTATGGGGAATTATGTTTATATTAAAAGTTATGATACCAGAGCTGCATGTGTTTTGCATACACTTCTGTCCATTTGGAATGTTTGTGTGTCACAAAGTGTGTTCATAGATGTTTATATATATATATATATATATATATATATATATATATATATATATATGGCTATAGATGTTACTGTACACACATATATATTTCTATCTGTGTGCACACATCAGTGACATATATATATATTTAGTATTAATTTGTAACACTTATACATAGGTAGACTTGTATATGTTGATTCACACATTATGGTACATTACAATGTACTGTACATATGTACACAAAGTGACTGTCCCATTTGTGGTCTGTACTGGGGAATGCCTGTAATATAAGGTGTAGTCTAACGACCACTTACCATGTATTCAGATTAGATGGCTGCATGTTAGGTCCCATGACTATGGTGTGCATGGTCCAGGGTTCAACACCTTTGATGTATTAGACATGTTATAGTACAGAATAAGGCTAATTTAAGCAGTTGTAAGCAGGTTTAAAGTTGTTTGTGCAACATTATACCAGCGGTTGTACACAGTCAACCAAACTTTACATCCTACAACCTGTGCACGCAAATATGGCCATTTCTGCTAACTACTCAGGTTATATACATTTCAGTGACGTAACATCACACTATGTGCTTACATAGCATTACTATTAACTGTACTCTCCGGCACACATGGGTCTATGTGTGTTCCAAATGTTTATTATTCTGTGAAATACTACCTATATATGCAAGCTGTGGTTAAGGTATACTATGTAACATGTAAACCATCTCTGACTTTATTGGGATTTGAACCATGACTGCACAGATACCATGCAAATGCTGTAGCCATTACACTACTGACATCAACGTTCCTTCTGCTATTTCCTATGTCCATGAATCCTATGTGTAAGCATGGCTACACAACAGACAGAGCCACCCACACCCAGTGAGCTTCACGAAATACCGACATACATGAATGGAGGGACTATACATTAACATTTTAACTACTTTTGGCATAGCCCCTCACTGACACACTTCAGGGGAAACCTTGATGTGTGACTCGGCAATGATATATACAGCCCTGGGATCATGTGTCCCAGAAACATACAGCCAGAGTGTGGGGGAGCCACTCCATTTTTATAGCTGCAAGACCTGTTGGGGAAATTGAATGCTTTGGGGTTGTCATGTTAACATGCCCTTTTGAGATCACTATGTGCCCCTATCACCCTACAGCACCCCAGTCTTCAACAGCTTCCAGCAACTCTGCCTGGAATCACTTCATTGGCTATGCTTGACAGAGGCTCATTTACTTCATCAATGGTGCAGATAAAGCCACCACACTGTAGCTATGCTTCTAAATGCCCTTTGGCAGGTACCCTACTACCTGTCTATGAACCTCTACAGTGCAGGCCATCTCCAACATCGTATGTGATTATACAGAGTTTTCTTTTCACAATATACGATGTGAAATCACCATGTAGTCAGACAACAGTTAAGTACAGTAATAGCATATAGACTACTGATACATATTCACTACAAAAGCCTATCCTGGAACCTAGTGGAGTTGTATAGGTTTCAGGCTTTGTGTTGCTTGCCAGTAGGTTACCTACAAGAAAGATGGGACAGAAGCACAGATGAGAAACATGCCTGCAACCATGCCATAACAACTTGCATGTGTCAGCCTAAGGCTTTTGAATGCTGGGCAAGGCTATTGGTGCCCCCATGGTGCCATTTTTAGGCAGATCTCAGAGGGGAATCTCACCTCCATGAACTGCACAATAGCGGAATCAATGAGGGTTAGGCTACTCAACACCAGGGGTAGTACTCACAACATGCACACACTCACAGCACCCCTCAGTATGGACAACATCTACATCTGTTCTGTGACTGGGACCTGTATAAGGCTCCTGTGAGCACACCGGCACTACCAGACTACAACCCATAACACACATTTCAGCCACTGCACATGGACAAGCACAGACATGCAGGGGGTGAATCCATATTCATTGGGGATACCTACACCTCCAAGTTAGTGGTGCAGCATGATACCTCTGTGATCATCCATGTGCAGCTAACATCAGCCACAACTGCAATGCATACTGTGAGCTGATACAGATAACCCTCCATGACCCAGGAGCACCACTACAACTATCTGGAGACAGTGGTAAACATGACAGTCCTACCAGACAAGCTGTTATTGGTCAGTGTCGGCTACGCTACACTTAACTGGATAACCTACTCAAGTATTCACTTCCAGACTCAGCACCTTCTGGGATTTATCACCTCATATGGCCTGTATCAGTTGGTAGATGGATTAATGAGAGGTGGAAACATACTAAAAGTGGTAATCACTGATATGTGCAACAGGTGCACTACAGCAGAGGTAAACTGGTCACTCTTTACATCTGACTATGACCTATTCACTGATGATTTCCACTCCCATCCATCTCCTCCATAGAAGAAACACACAGTGAATACCTTTCCTACAGCTAAATTCACAGTACTGATGACAGAGGTGGGTGGGGTTACAGCCTCCACGTTCAAGGATGCCACTGCTCAAGATACAGACAGAATTACCAATGCACTCTATAAGCACCTACATAGATGTATGGGTCATGCCATCAATGGTAAAGCAGGACTAGCTACTCCTACACAAGGACACCAGTCTGCTGAGCCCCTGTATTATACAGGCTATGCAACAGAAGTAGGACAGTAGTCCAGAAGAACAACAAATCCCAAGACATGCAGACATCCATTACCAGCATTGGCAAGATACTTATGTTACTCATGTAATCATCCAAGGCTGACATCCACAGGTAAATAGACATGGATTCAGATGATGACCACAAAGCCTTCTTTGGCTATGTCATGGATCTAATCAGTAACACACAGATTTGCACTGTGCTGGTGGAATATTACACTGAATATACTGACCCTACTGATATCACCAACACACAATGATACATTCAGAGTAAGCTTCACCCCTACAGGGCCCATACCAATACCCAAACTGTACAGTATCCCAGACATCTGAGACATACAGGTGGTAATGGCCCTGTCAAATGGCATGACAGAGCATCAATGGAGGCAGATGGTGTCCCAGACTGCATCCTGCAGAACTACGAGACAAAGTGCCCCCCCACCTAATATAGCAATTCTACATCAGCCTCTACACAGGCTACATGGCCATTCAATGGCACATGGCAACAGCTATTCCACTCCACCAAGGTGGTGACACAACTGACCATGGTAACTACCACCCCATAAGCCTGGGTAGCCTGATCTGCACAGCTATGGAGCACATCTTCATGGCACTCATTAACATAGACAATGGTAACCTCCAGACACTTGACCCACCCCAGGTCAGCTTGACTGAGTGCAGATCATGCCTACTGAACCTGTGTGACATCTTACAGTCACCTAGACTTTAGGTGTGGGATGTGGTAGTTCACACATACTACCTAGACCTTGCCAGGGGTTTTGACACCATTCCCCACTCAGATATTCTTTCCACACTCACCAGCCAGTACATACACCCATAAATCACAGGTTGGTATGCCAACAGGCTTACACACAGAACCCACATGGTAAGCCTAGCAGCCTCTAGGTCCAACTCTTGATCAGTCACAACTGGTGTTCCACAGGACTCAGTCCTGGGACCCCTACTGTTTGCCATATACGTCTCAGAGGTATGGCCTAACACAGGTGGACTACAACAGACTATGTTTGGCGATTACTGCAGACTTGGAGCCATAAATGACAGTCCAGCTACCACAGATGTCTTTCAAGGGGCCTCACATAGATGAACACAGGGTATCAGAGTCATGGCCTCCAGCTAAAGGCCACATACTGTATGTTCATTCCATTTTGGGATACTACACACACACATATTAACACATGACTGGCAGACACTATAATTTAGATGACATAATGGGTATATGGGGACTACATTAGATAGTGATCTCTTCCTTGGCAATCATATCTGCGAAGTAGTTAGGACATCCGTCTATGTAGGCCATCTGATTACTTAAGGGTTTGCATCTACACAGACTGAGGTTATTGTGCCCCTTTACTCATCAATCTTATCATCGAGTATGATAACCCATTTTGGATGTACGTCAGAAGACACATCCAACAGCTGGAAGGGCCATGAAAGTACCTCGCTATGAGGGATAATACCCTCAGACATGTGTCCTATGCTGCCAGACTGCATAAACTCTTGCATTACTCAGTGGCATCTCATTTACTCATAGATGATATTTGCTGGCCAACAAAGCTGTGTCTGAGTCAGGCTTAATGGATATGCTCCACCTATGGGAATCCATGTCACAGTGAGCCACACACTGTAATGAGCTACACCTTGCCACAACCATAACTGGAAAATGCTGGAGTGACAGTTTCCTGTCACGGGTACTCCCCATGCTTTGGAACTACATCCCTGATTACAGTATATGGAGCCCCTCACTATCACTCCATGGAATCACTGCAGAGTGGGTGGGGAACAGTGGATACACCCCAGGGATCCAGCAATTGGCTTTGCTCCACAGAGGGACAGTTAGTTAATCAATGGGGTGGCGACAGCAGACACATTTTGGCAAGGCTTATGGATGGTCTTGGGCAGTAAGGCATGTACCTAGCTATGTACCTATGAACCTATACATACAGAATTGACACATGCTGATAGCTTAATATACTGTTCAGGTATTGACCTACCTTGTGCCAATAGCAGTAGTGTGTACAATAGTTGAGGGCTGACTATGTAGGATGCACACAGTAGACCACCTTTACATGACAATTTACAGGTGGTCGTGTGTTTGCCATCCATGTTTACTGTGTGTGCAGGTGGAGAAGGGTGTCAGTCTGTAGGTGCCTACACTGTCAGTGTGTGTGCTATATGTTCCCTCTTTGCCAAGGCATGGGCATGCTGGTCACACCTCCATCTGCCTACTGGGGCTGGCACAGAGTGTTCATGGTCTGAGTCCCTCTGTGTCTGTGGGGCCCTTGGCAATGGTGGTGGGCTATGAGGGCCTTCACCATTCTGTCCCTGCTGCAGCTGTTTCCGCAGGATCATATTGTGTAGCATGGCACATACTATGAAGATGTGGGCACACATGCCTGGAGAGTACTGCAAGGCTCCACCAGATATGTCCAAGCAATGGAACTGTGATTTCAGCATCCTAAACACACACTCTATGATTTATCTGGTTTGTGGGTGTGCCTCATTATGGCATTCCTGCATTAGTGTGTGTGCATTTCTGATGGGAGTCATCATCCATGGTTCCAGTGCATAGCCAGCATCCCCCACCAGGTGGCCATATGGGATGTCCCCCCTGGCAAATACCTGATACAGCTGTGAAGCATGCCAGATGAGGGAGATGTGATAGCTTCCAGGGCTGCCAGCACAGACATCCATGATAATGCCCTGGGCATTGCACACAACCTGGCAGTTGATGGAGGGGTATCCCTTGGGGTTTATGTAGCGCCTACCCTGCTCACTGGGTGGTGACTTGATGTGTATGTGCATGAAGTCTATTGCACCCAGTACCTCTGGGTAGTCTGCCACATGGTAGAAAAGACGCATATTGCTAGCCAACTCCTCCTGCATTTGGGGGAAGTATATGTGCTCATTGGCATGTGGTAACATGGCATCCAGGAACTGGTGGAGTACCCTAGATGCTGATGCCTGTGAGATCCCCATGATATCCCCAGTTGGGCTTTGAAAGGTACCTGTGGCTAGTATTCTCAAGCTTACACATACCTTCGTATCCACTGGGATGGGTTCCCCTCTGTTATTTCTGGCTCTGAGGCATGGCTGGCACAGCTCAACAAGTTGCTGTATGGTGTCCCTGTCCACCCTGTAATGCTCTACTATCTCCAGATCATGTAGCCCCTGGCAGGTTACCCTGGGTCTGAACACTCTTCTCCAGTGCCTGAGATGGTTGTCAGCATCATTCTCCACAACACCTTCAGTCTCCAGCACATGCTGGTGAATCAAAGCTATGGCAGCCCCTAACATGTACATATTAAAAGTTCCCCATCTGTATACACCAATGGTGCAGCGTGTGTGGGAATACACAAATTTGTGTGAGATGCTTTCACACTTTATACTATTATGCTATGGATGCTGCTGGTGTAATTGGGTGTGTATGTGCAATTCCAGCTGCAGGGTATCTTAATTATGGGTTTTACTGTGGGTACTGCTATTGTGGGGCCTTTGGTGTTGAATTACGCTTGGCTGCCATGATTCATCTACTGCCCTTTACTTCACATTTCAACCAGATTCCTCCATTGTCAGGCATGCATCCAGCTGCCAGCTTTCTAGTTTTGTACTTTCCCAACCCAGGATTGTGTAGCAAAATGTGTTATATAGCTGATCTACTGCAAGTTTGCTTTGTTCGGCTGTGACAGTTCTCTTTTCTTTGAAGTATGGTACCTCCCCTTTCCTGTTCTGCAGGTAGCTGCTATCAGCCTTGTTAGCTGTTGTCAATGGCCCACTGTGAGTTCCTAGATGTTAATTGCTCATTTGTACTCCAGTTACCATGCTGCAGCATTTCCTTATTGTCTTCTCGTATCCTTCCTGTTTCAGCTGTGGTTCATGCCGCGCACAGCTGTTTACTGGGTTTTGAGTGTGTTTTTATCCATGTTCACATGCATTTTAGGTTACCTTGTGTGCTCTTAGCTAAGCAAAGCTATGTCTACTTTCACACCCCTATCCTGCGGCTTTGCTTAGCAACAGGCAACCTGGATTAGCAATGCTCCAATGTGCTTACAGCTAAGATGGTGCACCCCTCTTTTGATGTCATCTTTATCTCCAGGCCACACCTCGGTGTTGTACTGCTATGCTGTGAGGTACATCCTTACGCTGGCAGGGATTTTGCAATTCAGTATTACTGGTCTCATTTGCATGGCATTGACTACTAATTCCTATTTACCTGGCAGAACACTGTCACAGACCCTTAGCAACCCTTGCGGCATGGTTGTAGTGTAGCATTGACTATTATGGGGAATTCATGAAATGTGTTACATTGCAGTTTTATTATATATAAATATATTTTCATTGTGATCCCGTTTGTGAACTGATGCACAGTGATTTTTCTTTGCGTTAGTGTGGCCATGACATTAAATGTTCTTTTTTATGTGTTGTGCATATTTTTTATGCTAATGGCTATATATTTAGCCATTGGCATATATTAACAGTATAATACATAAGTTTGGTCCGCTGTCATGCTCTGATTTTATGTTTGAAAAAATGTAAACCGTTTTTTTGGTTTACATTCCTGCATGCTTACGTTACACCTGCACCACTTCATGAATCTCTATATACCTTCATTTGCATGCTACACTGCTGCGCATGGGGTAATTAGCATACATGCACCAGGAGCTGCCCAGCTGTGGTGTACACTGGTAGTACACATGGAAACAGCTCCTACCTGAATCTCTCGGTGGCCATATTTGGAATTAGATCGCCGACGCTATGCCTGGACCTGGCGCAAGCTTCATGAATCCCGGGGTATATGTTTTTTACCAAAAAAGGAAACAGTACCTGAATGTCCTGGTCCATAATTATGGACTAGATGCTGGCTCTTTACCTGTGCAGCCACATGCCATGCATGAGACTGTCACATCCAGTCCCTTACTACTACTGCTGCTGGCTGATCATTCTTAGTCATAGTGTGGCTGGAAATGGGAATTGCAGTGACAGCATGGGTCACTTCACCCCCAAACCATTGCATTATTATGTTATGCAGAATGTAGCATGCATTAAACATCCTGCATACAGTGGCTGGGTCATACTGAAGGGCCCCAGACTCATCCAGGCACCTGAAATGGCTTTTGAGAGGGCCAAAGACCGTCTGATGACAGTTCAGGTCTGGACCAGGAATGTGTTCTGCATCTCCCCTGCAGCTCCACTTGGATTTCTTACTGGTATCATGAGCCATGGCTCCAGTGGATATCTAGCATCACCTGAAAAAAAAGAGAGAGAGAGAGAAAATAAAAAAGAGGAGAGGAGACAAAAATAGTATTCAGCAATGCATTTTATTTGAATATAATATTAATAAAATTCATTGCTCCACTTACCAGTAAGATAACCACTGAGCATCCTACCATGCAGAAAGAGGCAGTTGTGTGAGCTAGTGTGACTTTATGGGAATCACGTGCACTGCCAGGATGCTGGTCAGAGACACTGCTGATGCATCCTCTTGCATCACACACTACATGGCAATTGATGGAATGGTAGCTCTTCCTATTGCAGTACTTCTCCACCTGAGGACCAGGAGGGGTCCTAATTGCAATATGGGTGCAATCTCTCATACTGTGTACCTCAAGGGAAATGTACCAGCTCATAAAAGGAATGCATAGTCCTAGCTGGTTATGAGGTTACCCCAAGAAATAGATGTACTGATCCACACATGGTGAGAGTACATCCAGGAACTGTAGTATCCATGAGCTTGAAACCTGTGTGATCCATAACATGTCTCCAGTCTGCCTCTGGAAGGTCCACATAGCAAGTACAATGTGGGCTATACATATGTTGTTGTCCACAGGGATAGGAAGTCCACACATTCATCAGTGCCACTATGGGGATCAAACATACCCACTATGACCCTTCTAATGTCCCTCTCCCGTCTAACCTGTCAAGGATTTCCTGATTATCAAAACGATTAATCATTTCCTTATATTTTAGCCTTAGTAGCCAGAGAGTCTGCTGGGTGCAAGCAGTTTTGGCCCAGCCAAGACAAGCAACTCAGACCTGGAAACAACAAAACTCACTGATTGTAACTCTGATAGATTTGGGAAAACTTTTCTTTATATAGTGCATCTGCTACCGGTGCAGAAAAATGGGAAAATCTGACTATGAATCGCAAATGGTGTAAAACATACATTAGCATACAAAGAGTTATATCACTCCTCATTTACATGTCATTATTTGCACATTTGCATAAGCACATTTGAGGTTATCAGACATCACATTAGTAAAAATGGTGTCTATGAATCTCAGTTCAGCTGCACTTGATACATGAACTTCGTGGATAGCCTAAGCACATTTGTATAATTGACTATGAATACCAGCCTTAAAACCTCTACAATATCAATAGTTAAAAGACAGCAAGATACAGACCTAGGTCAGTTGGCTCATTATACTACACAGCCTTTACAGTTTTTCTCTTTTTTGTTTAAGTGTGGGAGCTGCTAGCCTGACCGAAATGAAAATCAGATATTTTATCTGTGGTGTACTGAGTCAAAACAAACTGAAACACATCTTTGCAAGCAGCTGCCCTAATTCAATAGTTTCTGTTTCTTGAAGGTATCATCTGAGTTGTGAAGAATTTGATTACCAGTGAAGAAGTGAAGATCATACTCCTTTTATATTTGTAATTTCCTTCACTGATATTTGGTTTTGTGGCTTGTAATGATTTCATTCTGGGGGGGGGGGGGGGTTCACCAGCACTAGTCCTAAGTTACTCCAAAGATTCATAAATAATAAAAATAAAAATGGTCAAAAGCTAGAACATCATAAGGGAAAACCAATCTATCAGTCAGATTCTGGACCCACAACCATCCTTCATTTACTGAAAAGGAAGAAACATTAATAGCTTGGTAGAAAATGTAAAAGGAGTTAGTGCATCTACAGATTTACATGTAGGAACCATTTCCTGCAACCCTCAAGGCTACAGATGATGTGCATTTATGAGTCAAAAGAAGAAATATGTCTGCAACGACAGATATAACTGTAACAGTAACTTTGTAGTGTACCAGGTAAGATGCACAAAATACAATGCATTTTACACTGGAAAAACAATTAACCCTCTCAAAATAAGAGTGACCAAACACCCTTCAGACATCAGGCTTAAGGACTTCCATAACCAATTGTCCAGACATGCTCAGATCTGCAGGAACTATGACAAGTTTGTTTTTCATGTAATAGAATAAATTCGGCCCATTACAAGGCGATCTGAATGCAAAGCTAGAGAACAAAAGAACTTGAATGGCAGATTCGACTTGAAGCTTTTTGGAAATCCAGACTCAGCATACTCGAGTTAAAGAAACTGGGCCATAATAACTTTTAAACGTAACTTTTTAAAAATGTTTTTCTCTTTTTCATGGCTATACATAATGATTATACATATATATATATATATATATATATATATATATATATATATATATATATATATATATATATATATATATACACTTTTTATTCATATGACTTTTGATTTTTACTTTTTTTCTTTATACTTCTTTTAATTATCTTACGATTATTTTAATGTCAACTTGAAGTGATATGTTGATTTGTATAATATGAACTACCACATTAGTACTTGCAAACATAATGAGATCTGAGGAAGTCCTTTATTTCATTAACAGAAACGGTGTATTATTTCAATTAACACGACTTTCTTTATGTATTATTTGAACTGTCTCCCCTAGTAATGTGGTATTTGTGTGTGTGCATATATGTATGCAAGTACCTATTGGCATTTGTGTATGTTTACATGTCTGTATTTGTGTATGTATACATGTATGCAGGTGTATTTTTGCATACATATATGTACATATGGTTCTCTGCATATGTGTCTACTTGTGCATATTTGTACTTGTATGTTTATTTGGTTGTATATATGTATATATTTTTGTATGTGTGCGGATATATATGTATGTGTGTGTGTGTGTGTGTGTGTGTGTGTGTGTGTGTGTGTGTGTGTGTTTGTGTGTATGTATATATATATATATATATATATATATATATATATATATATATATATATATATATATGTATGTATGTGTGTGTGTGTGTGTGTGTGTGTGTGTGTGTGTGTGTGTGTGCATTTATATATGTATACCTATATGTGTAGATATGAGAAAAAAATATATATATGTGTGTGTGTGTGTGTGTGTGTGTGTGTGTGTGTGTGTATATTTACACATACATACATTGATAGATATTTATGTGTTTGCATTGTAATATTTACACATGCAGTTAACATAATTTCTTTAATTTGTCTTGACTATGGCCTTTCATATGGCCCATGTCTGGCCCTTACCTAGGAATTTTCACACACACACACACACACACACACACACACACACACACACACACACACACACACACACACACACACATATATCTTCGCACTTGTTATTTTTTTTCTTAGCATGATACTACCTCCGATAGTAATTAACTTTATTCTTTTTTCTCAACTACTTTCTAGAATCATACATAGTCGCTTAGTTCTAATTACACCTCTGCCCTTAGCAGCATAATTCTTTGTTGAGTTCAAATAACTACCATACTCCTCCCTTCTTGCATCACAGTATTTTATACAGATGTGAATCCCCCTACTATCTGATTGATCATTATTTACCCTAGTAATATAACATAAATACAGGACTATATGTTTTCATTGTTAGTTATCACTATACCCATCATACTAACAGATACACAGTGGTTCTGTACCTAGAGTATACAGCACCAATCTCAATAAAACTGCAAACTAAGTTTGTACCAGTGTTCCAATTACTATATGTGATTTTATTTAACATTTGTTTACCGGGAAAGTCCAACTTGGAACAAGCCAATTTTCAGCAGAGGCCCAGGGAGAAACACTCCAGACACATGCCTTTGTAACATGGGAGGAAACACACAAACGCAGGGAGGACATGCAGACTCCAAACAGAAGGCACCCCAGCCAAGAACTGAACCAGAGGTGACAATTATGTATTGTGAGGTGAAAACGCAAACTGCTGCACGACTGCACCATCCAAATCTGTTTGTGCTTTTGGATTACTGCCTTCATTATAATTTACATTTTTTAAATGGTAAACTAAAAAGTATATATTACTTATTACTTGTATGTATAACTTAGATCTGATGAAGCTCTGACAAGAGTGAAACCGCTTATCTTTTGTTTTTACTTAATAAATTATGGGTTAAACAAGCAATACCAGTTTGAATTATGATTTCTTGTTTTTAGTAAGAATCCAAGGTGATCTTTAACACAGCTCTCACATTATATATATATATATATGTGTGTGTATATATATATATATATATATATATATATATATATATATATATATATATATATATATATGCACACACAGATATATATATATATATATATATATATATATATGTGTATACAAAAAACCCACACACAACTGTGTAGCTATATACATTATTGGTTATTAATAAAATAATTAAATACGGGAGTAACTTTTACATTAGTGACATAGATTGATAATATGTTTAAGGGTAATTTTGGGCAAACTCATTTATTCTATTTGTATAAAAGATTTTGTTAAATATGTAAATAAATACCCGGTGACAGCATGTTGCACTATTGAATCCGGGTGATGCAGTTGAAACTTTATGTTATGGTTTAGTTTATGATTGTTGGAATCTGTACAATATTTGTTGCTTATGGATTGCTACTTTATTTCAGTGGGGTTGTTTACTGCACTATCATAGGCAGTCAAAGCATACTTCAATTATTTAGGGCAAGTTGGATGTGACAGCCTGAGTACTGGGGAGTTTATACCCTATTATTTTTGTTTGTCCATTTGGATCGATGTATCAGCTGTAATGGGGTACTTAATTGTATCAATAACTGTATCTTGCTTTTGGGTGGCTTGAGTTACCATGGGGGTACATTTTGGAGGCTGACTATGGGTAATACAGTACAATTTTGTTTTTTATGTCTAGAGGGGGTTGTGCATATTTTAAATGGTTTTATATAATTAGTTGCATACTGGTATCTTGGGCACAATGGGTTTATAGTAAAGTTGTAATGTTGGTGTCAAACTTTATTAAGTTTGGGGCATAGCATTTTGGATAACTGGTAGTATATAATATTTAATATTTGATTCTTAGGTACCTAGCCTTGGTTTGGCAGAATGATTTCTTTAGGGTTTGGCATGGCATTGTTGAACCCCTGCGGCAACTCAACAGGTTTTAGTCACAGTGACATTTTTAATGAAAGGAGGAGAAAGGAAACATTTTGAAGGCTGTGCCTTCTAGAACCTTACAGCAGCACACCATCCAAGCATCCAATCTTTTAATGTTAACTAGGATTTTATTTGGCGCTTTATTTGCCATATTTTCCTTTTGTCCCTATTTATTTTCCTGTGCTAATGCTTTGTATATTTCAGGTCCAGCCA
Source organism: Protopterus annectens (assembly GCF_019279795.1). Lineage (NCBI taxonomy): Eukaryota > Metazoa > Chordata > Ceratodontiformes > Protopteridae > Protopterus > Protopterus annectens. The sequence continues at coordinate 458,145,886 of NC_056738.1, forward strand.
CGTTACAGTCTATTAAAGGGAGATGGTTGCATATATTGCAGGAAGCTCAATTGATTTAGAAGCAGTGGGAACAGCAGATGGAGGCCTTTGATGAATGTACACGAGTGCAAGCTGAAGGACCAGATCCAGCTGAGAAGACACAGAGAAAGTCACTCAGAGATGCTTTGAGTCACAAAGTCACCCCTTCCTGCTCGTCTACAGAAACACAAGGTAATGTCTCTATGGGAGCTACAGGGCTTAATATTAGTGATTGGGGTGATATGCTGATAATTATTTAGAGGATTTCATAAATTCATTGCCTGAAGAAGGTAATGTTAGACTGTTTGACTTAGCCTTAGAGAGAAACTTTACTGCTTCTACAGATGTTCATCGTGTTTCACTGTTGCAGTCATGACTGTAGGGTTCTCCCCTGCCGGCAGGCAGCCCTCGGTCGGCCAGAATCCCAAAGTCTGGGTCCGGCATCGGCTGTTCAACCACGCTCCCAGACGTCAGAGTGCCAGGAGTACAAAGCTGACAGCCAATGCCATCTTCTCCAGTCTTTCTTGCCGTGCGGTGATAGCAGTTCGCAAGTGCCGCTTGGCTGTCTCCTGATGATTTTTTCTGATGAACTTCAGTCCGAAGATTTTCTTCTCCACTCAAAGCTAAGTACCCCATTGGGGAAACTTTTTCTTGCTCCACTCCGATGTCAGAAAAAGTTAATAATTGTATTTCATGTGGGAAGCAAATACCTCATAAGGATTTTCATTCTTACTGTATTCCTTGCTTTGGCCCTGACCACAACGTAGCTAGTTGTTGGTTTTGTGCTAGATTCAATCAACGTACAATTAAGCGAAGGTACGATTTTGCTTTTCATTACTTCGGTAGGCGCTTTAACTACAAAATGTCATCGGATATGGTTCTGGCTACCGGAGTTCACAAACATCGCAAGGATAAAGACAGGCCTCCGAGGTCCAAATCTGATGATAGCGCACAAGCGGAGCCAGCTTCAGGTTCGGCCGTCGTCAGTGAGGCGCTTTTGCAGCCCCTGTCGTCGGCCATTTCAGAACTGATGGCCGAAACGGACTCTCATGAGGAGCCAACCAGGCCTTTAAATATTTCTATTGCAGGACCTTCGGACAATGCTCCTTCGGGTGGGTCCAGAGCCGCTGTGCAGGTACCGGCTTCCGAAGGGGTTTTCAGGCCTACTCAGCTTCTAATAAAGGCAAAGCCAAAGACAAAGGCAAAGACTCCTTCTAAATCAAAGACTGCAACACAGGCCTCTTCTGAACCAGCTCCCAAGTCACAGAAACAGTTACTCAAGATGATGGAGGATTTACTTACTATGATTAGGGGTTCACATCCCCCTCCAGATAAAAGGCCAAGGCAGGATGTTTATTATGATTCCTCTGATCAGGCTTCTGTTTCCTCAGTTTCTTCTTCTGACCAGAAATATTCTTTCCCTCCTTATGAGGATTCTGATGCTGAGGAATCCATTCCTTCAGCTTCTCTCCCTGAGGATTTCTCTTTTGGGGAAACTTTGCATGAAATGAGGGAACATTTCCACTGGGAAGGACAGGAGTATTCGGAATCTAAGAAAAGACTGAGGGATTTTCTTCTTCTTCCCCAACATAAACCCCTGGCTATTCCTCCTGTTTTGGATATTGTGGATGATGCCTTTTCGGAGGCTAACTTAACCCCTGACTCTTTTCCTCCTGCTCCTGTTAAGCCTGATAGATATTACAGGGTTCCTGATTCCCACCAGTTTTTATACAAGAACCCTTCTGCTGACCCTGAAACCATTTCTTAGGGTCCTAAGGGAGTTAAAGCCGCTTCTGCCAAAAATCCCATTCCTACTGAAAAGGATTCTCAATCCTTAGAAAGATGTGGCAAGAAGGTGTACACTTCTGCTACTTTGTCCATTAGGGCTTTAAACTGTCAGTTTCATATGCTGAAATACCAGCAATTTCTCTTGTCTGTTTTAAAACAAAAGCTTACTTCCATTTCTGCCTGTGCAGATGATAAGGAATTACATGACTTATTGCATGCCACTGAACAAGTTGGGAAGCATGGTTTACACTGTGGATTTGATGCCTTGGAGGCTTCTTGTAGGGCTGCGGCCTCTGGCGCAGTCATTAGAAGGCATGCATGGCTAAAGGAACAAAATTTGCCTGAACAAGTAAAGGCTAAATTATTGGATGCTCATGTTCAGCATAATGTTTTGTTTGGATCAAAAGCTGAAGAGGTGATTAAAAAGATGGAGGATAAGGCGAAATCCATGCAAACAGTTAAAGATTTCTTACAAGTACAGCCACCTAGATTTAGCAGGAATTGGCCTTCAAAAAATTGGTCCTTTCCCACTTCAGACAGGCCTCAGAGGGGTAGATATAGACACTCCAGAGGAAGGCCTCAAACACAAGCTTCTTATAGACCAAGACAGTGGACTGCTTCCACCCCTAGGGGAGGAGAGGACAGGTCACAAACTCAAAGGAAACAAACTCAATGACTCCCTCTGTTGGGCTACAGGAACTTCTTGCCTGGAAGCCCCTCTTGGAGGAAAGCTCTCTCTTTTTTATCAAAATTGGACTCAAATAACCCAAGACAAGTGGGTTTTGGATGTGGTTTTAAGAGGTTACAAATTCCATTTCCATACCTTGCCAAGGCCAAGCTGATGGCCAGACCTTCCAAAATATCAATGGATGGAGGCCTTAAACCAGGTGGAAGCTCTTTTGGCTATGAATGCCATAGAACTGGTTCCACTTTCAGAGATGGGAAAAGGTTTTTACTCAAGGCTCTTTCTAGTCCCAAGGAAGCAAAATTCATGGAGACCCATTCTGGATTTGTCGGTCTTGAACACCTTTCTAGAGATTCCAAAATTCAAGATGCTTACTCTACAGCAGCTACTTCCAATGCTGTCCAAAGATGCATGGATGGTAACTTTGGATTTAAAGGAGGCATATTTACACATTCCCATCAGGCAGGATCGCAGAAAATACCTCAGGTTCAAGGCCGGATCGAGGCACTTTCAATTCTCTGCGCTGCCCTTTGGATTGTCTACTGTGCCAGGATCTTCACCAAATGCCTGGCTCCAGTAGTAGCTTACTGCAGACTCAAGGGAATTCAAATTTACCCTTATCTGGATGATTGTCTAATTCAGGCAGACAGCAAGGATGTCTTACTCCAGCGTCTAGAATTTGTACAGAACCTCCTCAAGTTTCTGGTATTCTCTGTAAACATAAAAAAGTCAAATTTGACACCATCACAACAGATAACTTTTCTGGGTACTCTTCTAAACACCACAACCCAGATGGCATTTCTGACATCCAAAAAACAATTACAGCTGGCTTCAACTTTCAAAACCTTGGCAACTTTAACTCAACTATCTGCAAGGAAATTCATGCAGGCTTTGGGTTACATGGCCTCCTGCATCCTTCTCGTGCCATATGCAAGACTACACATGAGAAAAATACAGTGGTACCTAAAAAGTGTATGGTCTCAGCATTGCCACAGTTTAGACATACTGATCTCCATCCTTCCTTGACTTCAAAAGGAATTTCTTTGGTGGTCCAGGGCATGTGCTCTAAACAAAGGGAAACCCTTCCGTCTGCCTCCTGCCACTCAGATTCTAACCACGGATGCCTCGGATTATGCTTGGGGAGTCCATTTTCAGGGCAGCTGTCTGCAGGGCCTCTGGACAAAGGATCAGAAGCACCTGCATATCAATTTAAAGGAAATGTTAGCCATTCAGAAAGCTCTATTGGCCTTCAGGAATCTTTTACAACCAGGACAACTACTAATACGGACAGACAACACCACAGTTATGTGGTACGTAAACAAGCAAGGGGGATCTCATTCCTACCCCCTTTACAGACTAGCCATGGATCTATGGAACACAGCTCTAGCTTGCAATCTGGATCTTCAAGCTCAGTTTCTACCAGGGAAACAAAACTTCCTGGCAGACAGTCTGAGCAGACACCTTTCGGATCCACACAAATGGATGCTGGACACCAAAATATTCAGGATGATAGCAGTCTGGGGATGTCCTCACATAGACCTCTTTGCATCCCATCTCAATCATCAACTACAGAATTTTTGCACCAGGACTTTCCACAGAGAAGCTTGGAAAGTGCATGTCCTGTCATTCAGTTGGAGGAACCTCTCGGGATATGCCTTTCCGCCTCTTCCTCTTCTTCCACAGGTCTTATTGAAGATAAAACAGGACAAGCCCAAGATGATAATCTTGCTGGCTCCAAATTGGCCTTGGCAGTTTTGGTATCCAACTCTAAAAAACCTATGCCTGGAGCCCCCTTGGGTTTTACCTCAGTCTCTGAACCTTCTGTCCCAACATCAGGGTCAGGTTCTACACTCTCATGTCAGAACTCTCAGCCTGGCAGCCTGGTTAATCCAGGGCCCTTGATTTCTTCTTTCCTACCCAAGCAGGTTATGGATGTCATTTTAGAAGCCAGACATCCTAGCACTAGAAAATCTTATGCAGGAAAATGGAAAAGATTTTGTTCCTGGATGCAGGCTCAGGATTCTGATCCTCTTCTTCCTAACATTACTTTAATTTTACTTTACTTGACAGATCTCTTACATAAGGGCCTCTCTTTTTCTTCCATTAAGATACATGCCTCTGCTATTTCTGCTCATTATACTACTGACCCTCCCATCTTTTCCCACCAGCTCATGAGACAGTTTCTCAGAGGAGCTAAGAACTTAAGACCTCCTAGATCTCCTCCCATTCCTGCGTGGGATCTCAACTGTTTTGGAAAAAACTAACCTTGCCTCCTTTTGAGCCTGCTGCCTCTTCTGACATCAAGTTTTTATCTTGGAAGACAGCTATCTTGTTAGCCCTAACCTCTGCCAGGAGAGTTTCAGAGTTACAAGCTCTTATGGCTGTGGAACCTTATATTATTTTTCATCAAGACAGGGTATCTTTGAGGACTAATCCTACCTTCATGCCTAAGGTGGTTTCCAAAGTGGCTTTAAATCAAACTATCCACTTGCCAACCTTTTTCCCCACTCCTCAAAATAAAGGGGAAAGTATCTTACATTCCTTGGATGTACACAGACAACTACGTTTTTACCTGGACAGAACCAAGGACATCAGAAAATCAGAACAATTGTTTGTTTCTTATGCTTCAAGTTCCCAAGGTAAAGCCATTTCAAAACCGACCATTTCTAAATGGATTGCTCATGGAATCAGATTTTGTTATTCACACCTTGGAAAGCAAATCCCAAGGAGTATACGGACTCATTCCACCATAGCTGCTGCCACTTCTGCGGCCTTCCTCAGGGGAGTTCCTACCAAAGACATTTTGGAAGCTGCAACTTGGAGTTCAGTGCATACTTTTTCTAAGCACTACAATCTACCTCTCTACTCTAAGTCTAGGGCAGGCTTTGCCTCTGCAGTCTTGTAGGGCCTTTTAGACACCCCTTCTTCCTTATGACCACCTCCCTTTCTTTCAGCTTTGGGATTCTACCCTACAGTCATGACTGCAACAGTGAAACACGATGAACATAGTACAGTTGTGTACACCTACCATAAATGTAGATGTTCAAGTGTCTTCACTGTTACAGTCTGGGTTTCCCTCCCTCCTGTCCTCTCTTATTTTTACTTTTGTGTAGTTCCTTTTTTCACCATTCTTCTGAGGTGTATTTGCAAAGGTTATGGGACCTTTTTCATTTTGGGACTCCTGACATCTGGGGCAAGAAAAACTGGAGAAGATGGCGTCGGCTGTCAGCTTTGTACTCCTGGCACTCTGACGTCCGGGAGCGTGGTTGAACAGCCGACACCGGACCCAGACTTTGGGATTCTGGCTGACCGAGGGCTGCCTGCCGGCAAGGGAGAACCCTACAGTCATGACTGCAACAGTGAAGACACTCGAACATCTACATTTATGGTAGGTGTACACAACTGTACTTTTTAGGCCCATGTGTGGGAGCAGATACAGAGTTTGAGCAGGTGATGCACTTACTTTTATCCAACTCCCACAGGGGATCTGAGGGGGTTGTGGGTTCTGAGTGGGAGGTCCCACCCCATGCAGATGATTGTATTCCCCAATTCTTGATCCCTATGGCTACCCTTTGCTTTATATATTCCAAAGCACCTGGCTCTTACATCACATGTTCCCACCAAGGTCAAAGATACATTTTAAAAGGGGAGTTTGTGGATATCCTTGATTTAGTAGATAATGAGGGAATACAGCACATAGTAGATGCTGATAACACATCCAACAAGGACTTGATGGCAGCATTAGCTGCCACTGGGAAGAAGGTGACATCCAAGGCACCAGTCAAGAAGTGAGGATACTTGTCCTCTTAGTTTTGTGGTGTTTATGGGCATAATCATTAAGAAGGATCCTACCCAAGAGCTACCTTTATTAGCTTATTTTATTGACATTAGGGAAGCCCACTATGTGAAAGGCGGTTTGAGGTGGTTGAATTATAATCAGCACTTCAGGAAGCTAAAAGCACTTGATAGTTCCCTTGGGTGGATGTCAAGGCACCCTGATATATAGCTCACTACCATGATGGACAAGGAGGCAGCCTGGGTACTGAGGGAGGAGCATTTAATACAAAAGATAGAAGGTTTTGTTGGGCATTCTGTCAGGACAAATGTGTCTGGTCCACTTGCAAATATAACAATTTGTGTTCAGCACGTGGGAATGGTCATCCTGCTTCCAGGTGCTGGGAGTTTGTTGTATAAGGGCAGGTTGAATTTTCCTGCATCACAGGCAGAAGGGAGAGATTGCAAAGGGGTGTAACACATCCTTTTGGACCAAGCCATATTTTCATGGACACAGAGGAGCTTTTGGCAGGGTATCTGAATGTATCACATCAAACTTATTTTCCCATTTGTCTAGATAAGTTATTCTGTTTACTGACAGATTACCTGGATCAGAGGGCAGTGACCACACTTATTAAAGGCTTTTTCACAGGCTTTTCTATCCACTCCATAGCTCCATTAAATTCCAAGTTAGTTAACAATTTGTCATCCATTAAAGGACTTGAACACATTTCTGCTAGGCTAATAGAGAAAGAGCAGCAAGCTGGCAGGAACATTTGCCCTCTTCCTCCCATCCATGGTCTTTATTTAAAATTTCCCCATTGGTTTGGTTCCCTAGAAACAGGAGGGTGAGTTTAGGTTGATTCACCACTTGGCGCACCCAGCAAGGGGTTTAGTCAATGACTTCATTGACACCAAACTGACCAAAGTACACTACTCTTCTTTGGATCAGGTGTCAGAGGTCATCATGGGCTATACTGGCCCCTGGATGTGTAAAACTGGTATTCAATCTGCTTTCCACCTTCTTTCTGTGAGCCAAGAAGATTGGCCTTATTTAGGCTTCCAGTTCAATGGGAAAATATTTTTTGACACTGCAGTGCCAATGGAGTGCTCTGTGGCTTGTGCAGTGTTCAAGCTATTTAGCACAGCTTTACAATGATGCTGGCAAAAACAGGCCTCTGGCCATTCAGTGGTACACTATCTTGATAATTTTTTGATAGATGGGGAGGGTCAGGATGGTGCGATGGAAGGGATGTCTAGGTTTAAGCTGCTTTGCACTGAGTTGGGGGTACCCATGGCTGACAATGAGTCAGAAGGACCAAGTCAAGTTCTGACTTTTTGGGGGTTAGAAGTAGATTTCTCCTTTAAGCTTCCTCCACCCAAACATCAACAAGTCCAGCAGTTACTTTGGAGATTTGTGGGTTCCAGAAAAGTTTAGGTAGGAGACATCATGTAGTTACATGGTTTGCTGAAATTTGCCTCTAGAGCAGTTTCTCCAGGCAGAACTTTCCTATGGTCTGTATCTGACCTGTTGAAAGGTAACAGGCCCAAGCACCACCTGGTCTGGCTGACTAGATGGGTCAAGGATGACTTCAGTTATCATTCACATTCTTGAGTCAGTTTAATGGAGTTTCTTTTTGGCGGTCACCTTGGGCCACTGCCACCAACCTTGAGCTTTTTACTGATGCAGCTGGGGGGGGGGGTCTGTTATGGGGGGAGATATTTAATGGGCAGCTGGTTTGCTGGAAGGTGACCAGAAAGTTGGGCTGAGGAGAGGAGGAGGGGCATTACCTTTTTAGACATGTTTCCCATTTCGCTGGCAGTGTTAGTATGGAAGGATAGATTCCATAGGAAAGAGGATAATTTTTCACTCAGATAATATTGCAGTGGTTCACGTTCTCAAAAAATGTTCTTCCAGGTCTAGGTGGGTCCATTCAGTCATCAGGCATTACATTTTTGCTGAGTCTATAGATCAGTTTGTATTTTTTGTGTGCTTATGTCACTGATCATCTTAATCCTATAGCTGACAGTCTTTCCCAGTTTCAGTTCACCGGGTTTCACCTTTGGCCAAGGATTCAGATCCAAAGGATATCCCAGTTCCTGTTAGAGTCTGACTAATTGAAGAAGGCTAGCCGTATTGGCTTTGGCAAATTCTTGGGCCAGCAACAGGAGGAAAGCTTGGTCATCATCCCCCAGATATTTAAAGCATTCTACTGGTCTTTGATCCCTGGTCCCAGGCCTTGGGGAGTACAGTGGGTGCTACAATTTGTAGTGGGTAGGTCTGTTGTGAGAGATTCACCTAAAACTCTCAGAGTACACCTTGCAGCTTTGGGATGGCTTGTGCATTTTTTGAGCCCTCTGACAGTGATAGGGTATTAGGTTACGGGGAGGATACTTAAGGGTCTAGAGAGTATATGCCAACCTTCCCAGGATTCCAGAAAACCTATTGGGAGACAACTGCTTCCTCTTGTTATTCAAGGTCTTTACATAATCATTGTTGATTTTCACTTATTTGTTTCTATAACTGCCTTGTTCCCCTCCTTATGTGCAGATGCTTTACAGGCCAATGAACTTCTCCTTTACCTTTGTTGGAAGGATCTTGTCATCCACAGGAAGTTTGTCTTGATTTGGTTAAGGAAATCCAAGACTGATCAAGTTGGTAAATGTCAGCAGGTATGCCTGGACAAGTCCATTGAGCCAGTCACTTGTCCCGTGCATTGGGTCAGTTTGTGGTTTAATATTACCCCCTCAGAGAAAAGGTCTGGTTTGGTTTTCATGCATGCCTTGGACAGACCTTTTAACCTGTCAGAGATTAATGCATTTCTTATGCAGTCTTTAGCAGGGAAGGGAATTTACCCACAAGGCTAGTCCTCTCATTCCTTCTGGATAGGTTGTACCTCAGATTTGGCCATGGAGGACACTCTGTGCAGGTCATTCAAAGAGCAGGAATGTGGGTCCCTGATGCTTTTTTGTCATGTATCAGGCATTAATTTTTATTTCTGTTGCAGTGAAGGTGGTGATTTGGCTCTTGAGCTATTGTTTTATTCAGATAGCATCTATCCATGCTTTGGCCGACTTGACTGGTCACTCAAATTCCTTCGAGAGTAACCAGTGAACAGTTCATTCTTTTGGTTTCCACGGTCTTAGTTGGTTTAAATTTTGTGAAATCTGGAGTAAGATTACAATGGAAGAAACCTTGCTCAGCACTGTGATAATTCACCTTGGGGGAAATTATCTGGTTCAAGCCCCTAAGAAGATACTGTTAGCCAGAATCTTATCTGATATGGACCACTTGTGGCAGGTATATCCAAAGGTAGCTTTCTTTTGGTTGACCATCATCCCTGATTATACTGGAAGGGTGCTAGACAGCCTAGTAACATTGAGAGGGCCAGGCATTTTGTCTACCACAGAATCAATTGGGCTGCTAGCCAATTTGGTTTTCAGATGACTGAGTACAGTGATATTGACAGACTGGAGCCTGATTTCTATGATGTGGAGAATGCTCATTTAAATAACATGGGTTTTGATTTGTTTAATTTGGATATGGTTATTGCTATTCAAAAGTTTTCCAAAGTTTAACTTGTTTTCTTTCATAGCACAGAATTTGCTTGCAAGGCCATTGATTTGGGGGGCTTCATTCCCCTTATGTCCCCCCACCGTTTTTGTTCAGTGGCTTCGGCTGTCCTCATGTTAGACCCAGGTTTGACCAGTGGCCACATCAAGGGGTATGTGGCTTGTAAGTATGAGTTAAATGGGTTTGCCACCAGGTCCAAGGTAGCTAGGAATACATTCCTGGTTTTCACTGAAGTGGCAGCAGAAGCAGACAGGTGTACACCAACCAGCTTGAGGTAACAGTTTGATGGTATTTGCTGATATGTGGCATATGTATTATTTATTGCTTCACTTTTGGCTGTCCTCGGCTGTTATATAGTAAAAGGTTATAATGTCAGTCTGGTGTGTTTTGTTTATGACTTGACTCAGTGGACAATGACGACTTACCGTGGTAGCGTTCCATTGTCCACAAGAGTTAGTCATCATCAGAGGTGGGTGCAGGTGAGCACTCTCATTTTGAGGAAGTGATCATGTTTCTTCCTGCAGAATCCATCATCAGGCATGTTTTTCCACCCTCACAATCTTCTATACAAGGTTCGGCACAGCCTTATGACTTCACCCTCTTTGTGTTCCCCCATGTTCTTGTTTAGCAGCCTCAGCTCTCCTGAAGTTGAACCCAGATTTGACCAGTGGCTACATCAAGAGGAATGCAGCTTATAAGTATGAGTTAAATCGGTTTGCCACCAGGTCCAAGGTAGCTAGGAATATGCACCCGGTTTTCCCTGAAGAGGCATCCAGAACAGGCGGGTGCACACCAGCTGGCTTGAGATGATGGTTTGATAGTATTTGTTGTTATGTTGCATATCTATTATTTATGACATCCCTATTGGTTGTCCTTGACTGTTATATAATTAAAGGTCTCAATGTCAATCTGGTGTGTTTTATAACTTGGCTCAGTGGACAACCACTAGTTGTTTACAGTGTTTTTCCAATGAAGAAATTCCAGAGCATTAGCAGTTTTTCTTTTGCAATGATGAATACCAGCTTGCCTTTGAGGTGGGCATTACAAATGACTGCTACTGTTCTGTTCAGATGTGGGGATCTATTCTAAGAATATTCTCCTCCCAAGTCTTGACTGTTAGCCATACCTCTCAAAATCTTGCCTCCAGAACAAGGGATATTTTTAAAATGTTAGTATTATTAGTTTGGGGAAGCTGACAGAACAAGTGAAAGTGAATCAATGTGCATTTTCTGAAGCAAAAGTCTGTAACTTTGTTTAATAATTTATTAAGTGTGTTCCACCACCTCTTCTATCAAAATCACATTTTTAGAGGAGTTAGGACATACAGCAAAATCAGAGACAATTAAGAGGTAGCAATACATTTTAACCAAGTACATGGGGGTAACATAGAAGGTCTTAAAGCGTCTATTTTAGAAAACATAAAAGTGTATGCTGATGGTGATGAATTTTTAAAAAATGAATTGTTTGTCAAAGAATCTATTCATATTTTAAAGTATAATAATACTATGTTTCCTAGTGGGTTGAATGCAGAAATGAACTGGAAATGTTTAATGAATTGAATAATTGTTTTATTGATTAATTAACTGGTGTATATATAGGCAGGTATATTATCTCTTAACATTGTACTCCTTGAAGGCTACTGTAGCCGAGACGTCAAAGACATTAAAACTATTGGTGTGGATTTCCTTGTCCTGTGGTCTTTTTGTGCGTTTGGATTGTGCTGCATCTTTTGTGGTTTTACAATTAAGAGGTATGCTGGACTGTAAAGTTTAACAACTACCCTTGTCGCTGAAATGCATATTAATGAATGTCTAAAAATGAATGGATGAATAAGTAAGTATAATTAAAAAAATAAGAAATAAATAGAAGAAAGGCTCATATGTTGTTACTAGTCATGTATTCCAGAAGAATGTTGAGGAGCCTAGCCCAGTTTTCAAATTGTCCCCGAGCACTGTATGGTTAATAATTTTTTCAGAGTCACACAGTAGGCAGGCTTGAGGCTGGGAGGGCTGAATCTAAACTGCAAGAAGTGGATTGTTAACAGTTGCTAGTGCTAATTTTCAGCTGAAAGGCTACAAGCCAGTTTCAATGTTAGGAGTTTATATCCCTCTCAAACTGAACTTGAGTTCAAACTGTAGCTATGTTAAGATTCCATTTACTGAGCATCCTTCCTAGTATAATGTCTAGTCACTACCTGCAGGCTCTTCACACATTCCCCAACCCCACTGCAAATATTCATTGATTCTGGTCAAAGCCGAGATGGAACCAGATGGCTTCATACATTGACACTTCTTGGCAGACGCTTCCTTTGTCCCTGATGTGATCACACTGTTCTTTCAAATTCACAGCAATTATTCTGCTCAAATCCACCACAGCTAGGGTCTCCTTGATGTTTCCAGCATTTGTAGACACCTCTTTTAACTACAGTGCTTGGCCTTTGACCTACTGCAGTCACCCTGCTGTGGGGGTAAGGGGATATTTGCCTAGCAAGGTAAAAAAGTGCTACGAATATTAATGAAGATCTCTGCCAGTAAAGGTGGGCACTGGGCAACAAAGAGTAAGACCTGAAGAGAAGTAGGTCACACATTAAGGTACCTTCAAACAAGCACTCTGATTCTACGCTTACTTGTGGGGCAACTGGTCTTCCTAGTATGTGATTAATGATGCCATGTGCCAGCAGACAAGGGCTACCAGGGAGAGGTGCTGTCTTGCACAAGAAGTACAAGTTCATTTCATATCTGCTTAACACTAAGCAAGTCTGATTACATTGTTACACACATCCCTCTGTAAAGTCTTGTGTTAGTGGTGCAGCCTGAATTCCCAAAACCGCAACACACACACAGGTGTTGTTTAACAAAGGGGAAGGAGAGAAGGTCAATTAAGGAATTGAGTCCATGAATACACCCAGCCCCAAACAAGGCAATATGGACTGCAAGTACACAAGTCTTTACCTTGGAATTTTGAAAATAAAATAAATCTGAATTCCCTGTACAGCTATATCCATTTTGGCAAAGAAGTATTTCACCTGTTGACATTTCTACCAGATAGGTTACTTTCAAGAGGAGTTATCTGTTATTTATACAGGCAAGGGGCCTAAACCTTTAAGACCAAAGAAACTTTCACTTTATTATAAGCTAAGTGGGTTCAAACGACTAGCATCTGAGAAGTACAGCACGTAGGCCATGGCATTTGTACTGAACATAAACATAAGTGTCTGGGGTAACCAAATCATCCCCAGGCTTCTGATTTTCCCTGCAGAGCCACTCACAATGTGGACAAAACCAGACAAGCCAAGAATAAGTAGGATCTTGATTTCATTAGTAAGGAAAATCTGAAAGCCATAGCATGGGCTAGATAGAAGCTGCTACCACCAGTTACCCATGATGCGGCTACAGAACCCATTCTTTTGAGGAAAGGAGAGTAGCTAGCCAGCACTGCCAAACACATGGAAGTCTGTAGTTAGGTCTAAGGACAGTAAACTGCAGCAGCCTACATGAAGTGCAAAAACACTGAAATTTGTTGTCCATTGTCCCTGCCTTTTCAGACCTAAATACATGGTAAACCATCTTAAGAGCCTGGCTGGTTACCAGACTAGTCCTTAGCACTGCTTCTTGCAGTAAATGTAATCAAGAAAATAGCACCTGTAATAAACTGCAACAACCTCATTACTCACAAAATCAACAATACATAACATTAAAGCAGTCAGGAAGAATAATGTTGAGTGGGAAGAACCTACCAAGTTTCATTTTTTTTGTTTGTTTGCTTGCCTACAAGTGATTTAGTTATTTGTTTCCAATTTGATAACCAGGTAAGTGGGCTGGTAAACAGACTCTTTTCAGCAATAACTCAAAAGTAATAGCACCCCTGATAGAAATTTACATGCAATAGCTGAAGACTGATAGCAGCAGTTGCAGTCCATCCACACTATTTCCCTTATACTCAAGCTAACACCAAATCACTGTTTAAGCTTGAATTTTCCCACCACAGCAGTCTAACTAGCTATATATTTTATTAATGGCAATTAATGGCATAAATCACTATTTTTCTATGGCTCCCCACCATATTTCTTTTACAGGATTGCTGCTCTTTCTCATGGATCTTCAGTTGGTTTGATCATGTAAGACTGAATTCAAGAGGCCTGCCTGATGTCAGATGGAAATCCAGATGCTCAGAAGGACTGAATGCACTAGAAATGTATGGCACATATGGTAGGTAGCAGACACCATAGTCTAAATCCACCACAGAATACTTTTACACATCCTTGGTCATAACAATCAGTGTGACAGAGTAGAGATCTAATTTAAGAAAAAAAGAAAAAAATGTTTTGCTGAATGATTTACTGGTCAGCCCAGAAGGCACGAGCCATAGGCAACTGCCCAAAATGTCCCTATTATAATCCATCACTGGTACACATGCCTGTTTCTCTGTGGTTTGAGGAATAGCAGGAACTCTTTAATTGGTGAGTTATCACCACTTGTTTCTCTTGTATCTTCCCAAAATACACGTGCATGCTATCAAATTATAAGTTAGTTTTAGCTGAATCTTAGCTCTTTCTTTTCAATTAAATTGTGAAAAATAAATAAGCTTGTCTGGGTAGGGAAATGGGCATAGAGAGTGGGCTACAAGGGCCTTATTTGTATCACATTTTATGTTTCTTTGCAAAGTAATACTGATGACATGTTTATTGTGTCAGTTTCTATACTTTATTACTCAACATTGTGGACAAGTCACACTAATGGTAATGCATCAGGCTCATTTTGCTACAGACAGATCATGCTTCCTTAATTCTCAGTATAGGTTCATAGGTAAGTACTAGGCTATCTGCCCAAGGGCATTTATAAGCCTATCCAGAGTGTGTTGGCTTTCGCCACCCCCTTAGATTAGTTCCCTGTGCCTCTGACCAGCAGAGCCATTAGGTCCCTGTGCCTCTGTCCAGCAGAGCCACTGCAGTGATCCCCGGGGTAAATTTTCTGTTTCCCATCCACCCGTCAAGGTTTCTCTTGAAGAGTGCTAGAGACGAACTCTGCCTGATGTATATTGGAATCTTGTTCCAAAACATGGGGAGTCTCTGGGTCAGGAATCTATCCCTCCAGTACGTCCTATTTATCGTTGTGGTAAGGTTTATATCCCTAAAGCATGTGGCTCTCAGGGATTTGTTTTTTTTTTTTGGTGGAGCATATCTATCAATTCTGAGTTGGACATGGCCTTGTATGTCAAGCAGAGATCACTTCTGAGTAAGCGGTATACAACCGAGTACAGCTGGAGTTTCTTTAGTCAGGCTGCACAGGTCATCTGTTTGAGGCCAGTAATCCTCTTGGTGAGGTACTTTTGTGGTCTTTCCAGCTGTAGCAGGTGCCTTGTAAGGTACATCCCAAATGGGGTGTTGTATTTTATAATGGGTCTAATAAGTGATGAGTAAAGAGCCACAATAACCTCCTTTGTTCTGGATGCGAACCCTTTTAAGATTAGGTGGGCCACATAGAAGGATTTTCTAACCACCTTGGCAATATGATTATCAAAGGAGAGATTGCTATCTACTTGGGTCCCCAGATCCCTTATTACTTTTTCTGTATTTAGGGGACTACCACCTATGTGGTAGTTCGTGGGTACTTTGTTTTTTCTAAAGGGGATGACTATGGACTTTTTGGCATTCAGCTTGAGGCTATGATTTTGACATCAGGTATCCATCTCAGTGAGACCCTTCTGGAGAATCAATTATGGCCCCTAGTTTGCAGTCGTCTGCAAACTTGGTCAGCCAAAGTCCTCCTGTGCTTGCCTGTACCTCTAGAAGTATATACCAAAAAGGAGGGGTCCTAGGACTGAGCCCTGGGGGATGCCACTTGTAACCAGTTTAGAGTCAGACCTAGAGTCTGCAACTCTCATTGTGTGGGTTCTGTCCGTGAGCCAATTTGCAGCCCATCTCATGACATAGGGGTTAATGTTCAGGTTGGTGAGTTGTCTATAATACCAGAATGAGGAATGGTGTAGAAAGCCTTTGTGAGGTCTAGGTAGGCTGTGTGGACCTCTTTACCCTCATCTAATGCCTTGGTAACTGTCTCAAAGAAGTCCACAAGGTTTAGGAGGCATGATCTGCCCTTAACAAAGCCAAACTGGGTGGGGGTCCAAAGTTTGGAGGTTCCCAATGTCTCTGTTAATTAGTTCCATGATGATGCGCTCCACAGCCTTGCAGACCATAGTCAGGCTTATAGGGTGAAAATTCCCGGGGTCCGTTGTGGCGCCACCTTTGTGGAGTGGGATAACTTTTGCTGTGTGCCACTCTGTGGGTACGTAGCCTGTAGAGAGGCTGAGTTTGAACAGTGTGTTTAGGTGAGGGGTTAGCTCATTTTAGAGCTCTTGTAAGAGACAGCCTGGGACACCGTCTGGTCCCATTGAGGCTGTGTTTTTGGCTTTGGATAAGGCTGTTTTAACCTGTGTGTTGGTGACTGCCGGGGCCTTACATTCTTCTGGTATGGTTATGGGCCCTTTACTGGGTGAGAGGGGTGTGAAGTTTGCACTGAACCTGTCTGCCAAAATGTTGGCAATATCAGTCAGTTCAGTGTATTTTGTGCCATTCTGCACCAACTCAGAGCAGATCTGAGAGTTTCCACTTAGGTTCTTGACATAGCTAAAGAACACTTTGTGGTTATATTTGGAGTCCTTGCCAATTTTTCTTTCGAAGCTAGCCTTGGATGATTTAATGAGGGATTGTAGTTTCTTGCTGATACAGATCAGGGATGTCTTTCCTTCTAGGGATTTTGCTCTTATCTGTACTAGTTTCCTCCTTCTATTGTAGAGCCTGTTTATGGCAGTGGTCCATCAGACTGGTTTTCTTTTCTTGGAGGAGTGAGTCTTGGTTTTACTTGGGATAGAATGATCCATACATTCCTGCAGATGGTCATAGAGTGCCTTTGTATAGGTTTCAGCAGCTTGGACAGCACTGTCCATTGGCGTGGAGGCTGTGAACCTTTCCACCTTGGTCTTAAGCAACGTGAAGTTTGCTTTTGAAAAGTTTTTCACAGTGGTTTCCTTGATTGGGGTTGGGAGTGAAATGTGAACATCCAGAGTGATTAGTCTGTGGTCTGATCTAACCAGCGAGGGGTTGACGTCAGGTGTGGAACACCGGTCACCCATGTTGGTGATGACCAGGTCCAATGTGTTGTTCCCTGTGGTGGGGGTGTTGACCAGTTTATCCAGGGCATTCGAGTTTATAAATTCTAGGAAGCGTTGGGCAAGGGAGTTAGTACTTGAGTAGTTCTTCTAGTTAATGTTTGGGTAGTTGAAATCACCCAGTATTAGGGTGTTTAGTAGGACCTTCATATTTCCCAGTGTCTCCAGAAATGTGGAATGGGGGTCCTGAGTCATGGTGGGTGATCTGTAGCAAGCTACAGTTTGGACTGCAGTTTTGCCTGTTGTTAGTTGCACTTGGATAATCTCTGATGCATTGTGCTGCGCCACTAACCTGGAGGTGTGAGTATCCTTGATGAATATGGATACCCCTCCGCCTTTTGTGTTTCAGTCCGGGTTCTGTGGCCGAAAGGTATAGTATGAGTTAAAGCCTGGTAGTGCTGGGGTGCTTCCTGGAGCCTTAAACCAGGTTTCTTTTACTGCACAGATATCGATGTTCTCCATACTGAGGAATGCCTCGAGTGCATGCATTTTGAGGTTTAGACTTCTGGCATTGAGTAGCATTACCCTCAGTTTTTGGTTACTTGTGCTATTTACGGTGGTGAGTTTGTCTTTTGAGCCTTGCCTAAAAAAGGCACTATGGGGGTGGCAAGAGCCTTTGCTAGCATTCAAAAGCCTAAGGGTGACAGGTGCAAGCCATCTCTTGTGAAGCAACGTGGCTTGTCAAGCATGTCATCCCAGGCAGACAGATACTGTATCCCCTTTGAATGACACCAGAAACTTAGCCAATAGTTGGATATGATCATTTTTTCTTTATACTGTGGCATCCTTCTTGGTGAGGGCAGGATGCTACTCAAGGTCAGGGTCATACCTGCCTGGGCTACATGATCAGAGAGCTCTTCCATGTCTCTTTTCATGTAGTCCGGGGAGGTACATCTCAGGTCATTCACACCAACATGTACACGACAGAGTCGTATTTGTACTTGTTCTGGTATGACCTGAGTGCTTGTGTTATGTGGCGGATCCTGGCGCCCGACAGGCAGCTAACTGTAACCTTCTCCTTGTCCAGCCTAGTTAGTGCAACATCAGTGTGCCTGACTATAGAGTCACCTATCACTAGTGTGTTCGGTATGGTATTTTGCCTTAAGGGCTGTGATTGCGTGGCACACTAGTTATGTGAAGTATGTGTTTCATGGTTGGTGATGGGTTGTGGAGGTTGCTTGAATGTCTGCTTTGGAGGTCTCTGTTGCTTTTGCAGATTTTTATTTAGAGCGTCCGAGTATGTTTTTGTGTATTTATGTGTGTTATTTGCCTGTGTTGGTTTGTTAGGTCTATGTGAGACTAGTGGTGTGTTGCAAGTATTTCCCTTCTCCTCTTGACAGTTAGTTACAGTCTGGGGTTAAGAGAGCTTTGCCTACAGTCTGGCTGAATAATTGCATCTCTTGCATATATTAGTGTTTGGTGGTAGGAGGAGAAGGTTGTCTGTGTACATGAGGCAGTTGTAACATTGCCTCAAAATGCCCAGATTCACCAGTTGGAGTGGAGAGTACACTGGAAACTGCCCTTTGGACATGCCTGAATAGGTAGAGTGAGCTGTTTTTCTGATTGACTGGTAGGGACAAATAGAGAGCCTTGTCTTTCTGGACAGTGTAAGGGGGGATAGTGCTAGGGGTATTTAGTGCTTGTTATGAGTTTTAAGCAAGTACTGGGCTGTAAAATGAATGGTTTGAGTGCTAAAGTTGAAGGTTTGTCTAGTTCCAAGGGAAAAACTGCAGAGTAGACTTTGGGGAGTCGGGAATAGTTTAACCCTAGCTAACAACCGGGCAAAGTCGGTTTTTATATCAGAAAGATTAAAGAGATAGAAATTAGCCAAAAATGGCCATTAAAACTACAGTTTCTGGGCAGAAACCACTCCTCCAAGGGAAGGTAGGCTGTTCAAAGCTCCCCACTCTCACTGGTGAACAAAGAAACTTCCTTTTTGCCCAAGTAAGGTATGGCCAAACACAGACGCTTAAACACAGTCCAGGTATCAGCAGGTATCTAAAACTGGACTTTTCAAGCTTAGTAAGGTGGGAAAATAGCAAGTTTTTTTTTTCAAGAAAACAGTAGAAAGAAATGCAAAAACACTTTTATAGTGCAGTAATGGCTGTCACACTTGAGTGGGAAGCCAGTAACAGTTAAAAATACAATTTATAACAAAAAAAAAAAAACAAATTTTAAAGTACAGGCACAAATAAATGCAATTTCAGTGTGAAATGAGCGTTCTGAGAAGCAATAAATGCCAGAAAGCGAGCGTTTAGACGGAAATAGCAATAAGCAACAAGAAAAAAACAAAAAAGGCACTTAAACACTCCAAAGTCTCTCCTTTTGTCTCTCTGGCATTATAGGTCTCTGCAGGGCACCTGGGCAGGATTTGCTGAGCTTATACAAACACAAAAAACGCGCAAATGCACTTTTTATATCTGAAAGATTAAACAGAGAGAAATTAGCCCAAAATGGCCAATAAAACTACAGTTTCTGGGCAGAAACCACTCCTCTAAGGGCATGTAGGCTGTTCAGAGTTCCCCACTCTCACTGGTGAACAAAGAAACTTCCTTTTTGCCCAAGTAAGATATGGCCAAACACAGAAGCTTAAACACAGTCCAGGTATCAGCAGATATCTAACACTGGACTTTTCTAGCTTAGTAAGGCAGGAAAATAACAAGATTTTTTGTTTTTTTTTTCAAGAAAACAGTAGAAACAAATGCAAAAAGTATTTTATAGTGCAGTAATGGCTGCCACACTTGAGTGGGAAGCCACTAACAGTTAAAAATACAATTTACAACAAAAAACGAATGTTAAAGTGCTGGCACAAATAAATGCAATTTCATTGTAAAATGAGCATTCTGAGAAGCAATAAATGCCAGAAAGTGAGCGTTTAGGCAGAAATAGCAATAAGCAACAAGAAAAACCTAAAAAATGGTATTTAAACACTCCAAAGTCTCTCATTTTGTCTTTCTGGTGTTGCAGGTCTCTGCCAGACACCTGGGCAGGATCTGTTGAGCTTATACAAACACAAAAACAGCGCAAATGCGTTTTTTACATCAGAAAGATTAAAGAAATAGAAATTAGCCCAAAATGGCCAATAAAACTACAGTTTCTGGGCAGAAACCTCTCCTCCAAGGGCAGGTAGGCTCTTCAGAGTTCCCCTCTCTCATTGGTGAACAAAGAAACTTCCTTTTTGCCCAAGTAAGGTACGGCCAAACACAGAAGCTTAAACACAGTCCAGGTATCAGCAGGTATCTGAAACTGGACTTTTCTAACTTAGTAAGGTGGGAAAATAGCAAGATTTTTTTTTTTTAAGAAAACACTAGAAACAAATGCAAAAAACACTTTTATAGTGTAGTAATGGCTGTCACACTTGAGTGGGAAGCCAGTAACAGTTAAAAATACAATTTACAACAAAAAACAAATTTTAAAGTACAGGTACAAATAAATGCAATTTCAGTGTAAAATGAGCGTTCTGAGAAGCAATAAACACCAGAAAGCGAGCGTTTAGGTGGAAATAGCAATAAGCAACAAGAAAAAAACAAAAACACGTTACTTAAATACTCCAAAGTCTCTCCTTTTGTCTTGACTATTACAAAAAGCAATGTTATGACTATATTTCTCTGGTAAAAGCTTTGGCCTAAATAAAATCTCTGCTTTCCATCCCAATTACAGTACCTAAAATGCACTATATATGTCCATTGATAAAATTATAACAACATGGATCAAGGTCCGATGACTGATACAATATTTCTTGATCGCAAAAAAGCTTTGAAGCAGTCAGTCATGAGCAATTACTAAATAAGCTTATTTAAGGTGGCTTGTCTCTAAATGTTTTACAATGGTTTCAAAATTACCTATCCAATAGATCCTACACAAAATATTGAGCTTACCTTTCTTCAGTTACCGAAAAAAATTCCCATTGAGTCCCACAAGTCTGTTCTTGGAACACTTCTATTCTCATTATTTATTAATGATTTCCCTTGGGGCAGCCTAACACTTGACTGCATAATTTATGCAGATGATGTAGTGATCACTAGACATGGGAAATCAATTTATGAAATCTCTATAAAGCTGCAATGTGTGTTTGAAATACATTGGAACTGGTTAGCTTACAACAAGCATGTAAATACCACCAGGTCTACTACCACGCTGTTTGGCACAGCTCAAAAGATCAAACATGCCCCTGTTCCTGTTATCACCAATCCCTAAAACAAAAACCAATGAGATCTGGTTGTTAATTTATCAAGGATTTCATTAAATCCAGAGCAAACACAAGTTCTAAATAGGGGGCTCTCTTTTATTCCATCATTACATTCAGATCTCAATGAATTTGTCACAGACTTGAAACTTTTTGGGAGAAATATTACACTCAAAACGATTTTTGGGAATGAAAGCTATAACAAATAGAACGTATATAAGAAGCCAAGCACCTTTGTGCCTGTTAACTATCCTACAGTGGACCTTTTCTTATACTTGTGTGTGAATGAAGTAAGCAAGTTTAGAGGAGAAGGGAAGATAAGTGGACAGTTTCATAACATGACATTTAATGAGAAAGAAGCGCTATTCCAACTTAAGAACAACCAAGATATTGTCATTAAATCAGCTGACAATGGAGGGGCCATCATGATACTGGACTCCACTTGGTACAGAAATAAAATGGAAGAAATGCTGACAGATGTACATACATATACACATATTAAGAAGCAAGATTTGGATAAGATGATTATAATATTTCAAAATACTCTTATGCATTTGTTAATGGAGAGACGTCTATCTAAGGATTTGATTTTTTTGAAACTAAGTATCCAATCATCCTTAGTATCAGTGGTTTACCTAAAATACACAAGACCTTGGATGACCCCTCCCCGCTGAGACCGATTGTGGCAGGAAGAGGCTGGATAACTGAACCACTCTTCATTTATGTTGAAAATGAGCTGAAGAAGGTCCTACAATTGATCAATAGTGTTCTAAAAGACACAGGGAGCTTCTTAGAAAGTTTGTCTGAGAAAATCAAAGACATGGATAGTTTTTCAGATTTTATTCTGGTAACCATGGACATTAATAATCTGTTTACAGTTATACCTAATGGTTATGGACTGGAAGCAATCAGAGAGTGTCTTGTACGAATAGTATTCGATTCCATAAACTATAAAATTCACAACACCATTAAACTTGTAAAAATAATAAAAAAGTAGTTGGTTCCAAAACAGCACGCCACCAGCTGTGAATTAAATATTTAATAATACACAGTATTTAGCACTTTCATCTCATATTAAGTAAGACTTCATCAGAATACATTTACCCAAAAGCCAAAAGCATTTAGATAACCTTGTCAGTTAAAAATGCAGGTCACATGACTACAGTAATCAATATTTAAATACACCATTACAAAAATCACATTTCTTCCTAAAATTATTATCTTTCTTTTACTAAAAAATAATATTATCATATAATATGTATACATCATAATATTACCAGCATAGATGTATATCCCACTAAATATACTCTGATGTAAAATACATTATATTTGACTAGCTCTTTCATGTAGTAAGGGTGTAATGGCTATAAAATCATTTAAGCCTGGTGGAAACCTAGCAGCCAACTTATACTGCCATTCAGTTTCTTTCTTTTTCAGACTATTTTTCCAGTCACCTCCGCTTGGTTGTATTTTAACTATTTCTAGAATACCAAACATGAATTTATCAAAATTTTGGCAAACTTGAACATGTCTATATAAAGCATTATAAACATTTGGATTTGCTCATATATCCTGTTCTTCAAATGACATTCTGTTTTGCCTACATAAATATGTTGGCATGATGAACATATTAACAAATATACTATTCTTCTTGTCAAACAATTCCCTTTCTGGAATAGCACCTGACTACGCAGTTTATTATTCAAGGAAATTATTTTTTTCTTTATCAATATATGGGCATTGACTACACATTCCACAAGGGTATGTACCTACAGATGTCATATCTATAGGATCTATCTTATTCTCAAATAACTATTTAAAATTAGGTCCTGTACTATTTACAAACCTTGGTGTACTACCCACTCTATTTAGAATGCCATGGTTTATCCTAAAGATATTCCAATTAGCTATAAATGCTCCCTTAATTTCATTTGAAAGATGATTATATTGTATCACACAAGCCTTTTCATCTGTAACCTCCTTTTTATGACCAGAGCTCATAGCCTTACTAATGACCTTCACCCAATAATGGTTTATATACAACACCCCACTTTGCATAGACCTCATCCAAAACTTCTTTTATTAGGGCCTGGGGGTTCCCTCTTTCCTGGAATATGTATGATATTTTATCAAACTCTGCCTTCACATCTTCCAGGTGTGAAGTCGTGTGGGCTATTCTAACAACTTGACCTTTAATTATACTTCTTTTTTGTGCTAACAGATGATTACTTTGAAAGTGCAAATATCCATTACAGAAAGTATCCTTTCTATAAATCACTGATTTAAATCCACTTTTGTCATGAGAAATATATGTATCCAAATAATTAATTCCTTTTCTATTATAATTATAAGTAAATTCAAGGAAATCTATTTCTTCCTCTGGCCCATCCCACAGGAAAAAAATATCATCCAAAAATCTTGCATAACTTTTTATCCTATGCCAGAAAGGGCTATCTATTACATACTTGGTCTCCAATCCCAGGAGAACCAGGTTTGCATATATGGGGGGCACACACTGCCCCCATAGCTACACCCCTGATTTGTTTGTAATATTCTCCTTTGAAATAAAGGAAATTATTTTCAAGTATTAAATTCATAATCTCACTTAGAGTAACTTGTTCATGTGTAAGATCAAACAATGTTTCCTCAAATAAAGTACTACCCTCCTCTTTAGTATAACAGTGAAGAGGTCTTTTACATCAACTGTTAAAAAAATTAAGTCCTTGTGCCATAATTCTTGTTTCATGACTCCTTCACGAGATGTTGTACTCTACCCATATGTTGCACTGAAGTATCCACAAATACTACCAGTGGGTGGGTTTTTTGAAGCACTGGCTACTACTATAGGTCTAAAAGGTGGCATTAATACATTTTTATAGATCTTGGGAATCCCCAAACAAATGGGAATAACTGGATGTTTTTTATATAAAAAATTATATAACTCAGGGTCTATCCTCTTATCCATTAAATATTCCTCCAAATATGAATCTATACATGTATATGATATATTTATCTGATTTTTGGACACACTTACATAAGTGGATCCATCAAATAAAAGAGTTTGCATTACATTAGTCCATTGATCTGTATAAGACTATACCCCCACTCTTATCTGGGGTCATTATGCAAAGAGATTTATCTTTCCTTAAATCTAATAATAAATCATGTTCTTGTTTAGTAAGATTCCAAGGAATATCTCTTTTATTTGCATGTATATCATATATATCTTCTAGTACCGGTTTTTCATAAGTATCCAACAATGGGTGTAGTGGAGGATTATATACGCTCTTTTTCTTACACATTACACTACTGACTCTATCTGTTCTTAATAAACTTTCATGGCTGTTGCTGTCAAAACATCATCTTGTTCAGTGAAAAGAATATCAAGGTTGAGTTTCCTAACATTAAGTTGCAACACAAAAATGTTATCCAATAAATTAACTTTACTTTCTGGGATAAATTTAACCCCTTTTGACAAAAGGCTAAAATACTCTTCAGTAATAAGTCTGTCTAGATTCAATTCCAATCTAATTTGCTCTCTGCTGGAATTAATTCTGGAAAATAATATTTTTGCTTATGGGAATAACTATTTTTGGCAAGTATGGGGGGTAACTATGAGCACCCCTTGTGCTAATAGTTATTCAAACCTAGTCTTAGCACAATGGGAGAAGAATCAAATTCTTAATGCTATCAACTCCTGGTTTGGACATCTGGTATATTATTGGCGATATCTTTGTCCTTTGGAAAGGAGATGAAAGAGAACTTGATATGTTCACAGAATATCTGAAAAACACCATGGATTTCCTTGAATTTAAGATAACCTATTCAAAGGAAGAGATTGATTTCTTGGAGGTTAGAGTAACCCTACACCCTAGTCTAGGTCTACATACAAAAAAAAAAAAAAAGCACAGAAAAGATACATGGAAGAACCACTACTTACACAGAAATAGTATGCACCCAGGTCACATATTCAAAAACATCATGGAAAATCAAGTGCAATATATATTTAGGCTAGATAGTGAAGATGCTGACTTTGAAAAGGAGCAGGTTACCCTCTATAAACATTTGAGGAATATAGGTTACCACTATAGAGCTCTTACTATGAGATGTACACAACAGGACCTAAGGTCCAATAAAAGCCGCCCCTATTTTAATAGAAAAACTATCCCAAGAATTGAGGCAACTGCCTCCAAAGAAAGGACTTTGACTCAAGGTCTAAAAGGCATTCTCACATATAGTACAGATAGCCAAAAGATCTCTGATGTCATCAGAACATTTTGGCCGGTGTTGACAGAAGATGCAAAAGTGAAAAATATTGTAAGAGGGCAGCTAAGGTTTGTTTTTAAGACTAGAAAGAATATTAAAAGACTGCTGTGTGGCAAGGATGGCTTTGAATGGAAAAATGCATACCAGAAGAAAGGAATGATCAAATATGGGAAGTGCAAAGCCTGTCCCTATATAGACAACAACAATCTTTTTTGCATCTGTATCTGGAATCAATCACCTGTTGAAAGCTAGTGCAACTTGCAATACCCAGCATTTGGCCTACCTGGGAACTTGTGGAGAATGCTCATTGTTCTATATTAGAAAAATGGACCAGCATTTGAAGGACAGAGTTATGAGACATTTGAGGGATATTAAGAACAAGGATTTAAAGAATGTGCTGGCTGACCACTTTGAATCTTATCCTGATCATAGCTTTATGTTTAAAGTTTTAGAATGTATTGCCAGAGACTCAAGTGGTGGAGACGTAAAGAACCACACTGAAATGTGTGAAGTGAGTTGGATAGTGAATTTAAGGGCTGATCGTTCCCAGGCCTAAATACAATGGCTCTGCTTAAACCAATACTAAAGAACAGATGTCCTACTATAGGCTGAGTAAAGGTGGCTTGTCATCCCTAAAAATTATGATTAGTTGCTATGGTTTTAGATTGGTTAATGAGTAGACATTGCCTGCAGCAAGTGGACATGATTTGTTATTTAACTTCAGTTGGAGAGCTATGGAGAATATGATCTGAAGAAGGCTGAATAGCTGAAAGTGTTAATCATTTAGAGTTCTCTTTCATTGTAAGTCTTTCATGTTTTGTCTCTGTTTTTAAAATAAACAAAGTTTTTAGATGTAGTGGTTCACCAGGAAGTTTTATGTATGCTAATGTTGTTCTGTCTAGTGCACCTTTGGCAGTTTCTAGTTTCTCTTTACATAAGTTAAAACTTTGGGACAAAAATTCACGGACTTACAAAAGGGGTATGTATAGAAATAAAATAGTTTATTTTATAGTATCAAAAGGTTTAGTTATAGGAGAAGGGGAGGTAGTGGAAATAGGATTTTCCAATCTAGCAATATGGCTAGAGATAAAAGAAAATAAGGAATATACAAAAATATGCAAAGGAATAAGATGGATAAATGAGAAAGCATGGAATGAAGAAGGAACAAGATTAGTAATATAGTTATGGAAAGATCATATTACTATGAGAACATTTTATAAAAATTGGTCTGAATGGTGGATATTTAAGGAAAAATATAAAAAATTTTTTTACAGTGGCAATATGATGGGAGAAAAGCAGAGAAAGAAAGAAAAATATAAAAGAACATATAATGATGAATTGGAAGATTTAGAACATAATGATAGAAAGCACTTTGACAAAGAAAAAGAATTATATAAAAGAAATCAAGAAAGAATACAAGAATTGTTATATAAGTAAAGATATTTTTACAAGGAAAAAGAGAAGTATCAAGTTATTTAAGCAATTGAGAGAAATAAAAAATGCAAAAGGAAAAGTAGAAAGAACTCAGTAAATGATTATGAATAGTGTAGTACAAAATGTGCAAGAAATGCTTAAAGAAGAAAGAAGATGGGGAAAAACATGTAAAGTAAAAAAATTAACAGAAAAACAGAATAAAGAATTGGAAAAGGAGATTTCTTTAAATGAGCTAAACAAAATATTAGGGCAAGTAAATATAAATTCGGCTGTAGGCCTAGATGAATACGAAATGTATAAAAATTTAAAGGATTGGCAAAAAATATATATTTTTAAGAAATTTTGAATGAATGGTTAAATGAAAGTTTTATATATAAAGAATTAAGTAGCGGAATACTTAAATTCATATGGAAGAAGGAAGATGCAAGATAATTAAAAAACTAGAGACCAGTAGTATTGAATAATGATGATTATAAGAGCTTATTGAAAATAATACAAAAAAGATTTGAAACTAAAATAAAAAACATTATGGAAGATAGCATCTATAGTATAAAGGGGAAGGGTTGTCAAGAATTGTTTATGATAGAAAAATTGTGGAAGATATTATGAACAGAAAAGAATCGAAAATCGTGATAAGAGATCTTAATAAGACATTTGATACAATTGAACACAACATTTTATGGGTAATAATGAAAGAATATACATATTATACAGAATATAATATAAGTGAGAAAGTTAGGAAGTTATGTATGTCAGTGCATAGTAATAATAAAGTACAAATACTTGTAAATGGCTGGTTGAGCCAAGTGGTAGAGACAAAGAGTGGTATAAGACAGAGATGTCCCATGAGCTGTATACTCTTTGCAATTATTATGAATGTGATAGTATGTGAAATAAATTTCAAAATGAAAGAGACAGGGTATATAACACTTGAAGGGTTAAGTATTCCAGTTCTGTTAACATAGGCAGATGACATTATAATAATTGCAAAAAAACTAAATTTGGATAAAAGAAGTAATAATTTACACAAATGAGTGTTTAGAGATGATAGGAGAGGCTTTAAATAAAATGAAAAGTAAAGGTTAAACATTGGGAGTACATATTTTACAGTGAGCAAAATGTTTGTGTTAGGTATAAAATTTGGTAATAAAGATGTAAGTAAAATTCAATGGGAAAAAAACAATAGAAGAAATAAAACAAACATGTCTTTCTGGAGAACATATAAATTGTCATTCAGAAAAAAAGGCCTATTTGATAAATTCAGTAGTAATGGCAAAAATAGCATACTTAACAAGTGTATTTATGTTGCCATCGGCATTTGAAAGGAATCATTGCAGATAATATTCTCATTTATATGGGGTTCTGGATTAAACCCAGTAAAAGGAGGAGATTTGTATGTAAATAAAGAACAAGGAGGTTTAGGGTTAATTAGCCAATTGATATATGCTGTTTCATTAAACTTGTACAAAGTGTTAAAGTGGATAAATGAAAAAGATGAAAAATTAATAGTAAAACTGTATAAATATAAATATGATCAAATTTGGGGTTTGGTAAAAAAAAAGTGAAAGAGAAAAATAATGTATAAACAAAGAAACAAAATGTTACCAAGAAAATATTTTTTGTGGAAATAAAACACGATGAGATGGAAATCATAAAAAATTATGGTATAAGAATACAATGATAAAACATTACTGTGTAAAACCATAAGAAAGTCTAACAGATGAAAAAATTAAAGATATAAAATAAGAAGTAAATGGTGTAATCAGAAAGTAGAATGTCAAGATTTTTTGTGGTTGCTAGTAATAGATAAATGACTGGATGGAAATATGCCATATAAAAAGAAAGGTAATAGAATATGTTTACATTATCAAGAAGAAGAAACTATGGAACATGTGTTTTTGAATGTGAACGAGTAAAAAAGTTATGGGGAAAACTATGTAAAGAAGATTTTCTGAAACTATAAAAGAAGTGGATAACATAAACATGGATATGATTAAATGTGGATATTATAAGAATAGAAGTAAAGAATATGTTAAAGGAGCAGATAAAATTTAATTTTATATTATATGGAATAAAAGAATAAATGAAATGTTTAATGAGAAATGGATTTTAGCAACAATATTAACTAAAATCAAATGTGATTATGGAAAAAGGTGTGGGAGTCTGACAGAGATAAAAATGTAGCATGTTTGTTAAGGAAATTATGAATATGTATAAATTGATTTGTATATTTATATATTTGTACATATGTAAATATTTATAAATATGTAAATATTTTGTACATAACGGTTATTTTTGTTTACAAATAAAGGACCTCTACTTTTTTCAGCAAGTGAATCGTCTCTTTTATATCTACTTGAGCAACTAGCAAATTTGTTGGGAGGGGTCTTAGTTTAATTATAAACCCACATTAAGGAAAACAAAATCACTGCAACTACCACAAATAGGCCAGAAATCAATGCAGAAACCAGGTGTAATGGTAGTAAGAAGTTTTACTTTCACACAAAAAAAATACACAATGTAGCAATCTATCCTCTTGCACCTCATCTAAAAAAGCACTTCAAGAGTACATTTATCCATTCAAAATTTCCCCACTTATATAACACAGCTCAGTCTACAAAAATGTAATTAACCAATTAACTAATTAATTAAAAATCTCCAATTAACTCAAAATTCCCTTCGGAACCAAGGTATCATATTTCAAAATAAAAATAGATTCCTTATACAAATAATTTTTCAAATTAACGTTATCATACTGACCAATAGGTTCATAGGTTCATAGGTAGGTACTAAGCTATCTGCCTGAAGGCATTTATAAGCCTAGCTGGAATATGTTGGCTTTCGCCACCCTCTTAGATTAGTTCCCTGTGCCTCTGTCCAGCAGAGCCATTTAAGTGATCCCCAGGGTAAACTTTTAGTTTCCCATCCACTTGTTAAGGTTTCTCTTGAAGAGGGTCAGCAAGGAGCTCTGCCTAATGTAGATTGGAATCTTGTTCCAGAGCATGAGAAGTCTCTGGGACAGGAATCTATCCCTTCAGCACATCCTATTTATTGTTGTGGTGAGGTTTAGATCCCTAAAGCGTGTGGAATTAATAAAACATTTTTTTTTAAATGCTTGCTTGTAAGCCATCATATTTACCATCGTGACACATTTTAAAGTGCATTGTCACTGGACTTTCTGTTTTACTATTTTTTAATGTCCCTAACATGTTCTAAAAAGTGGGTCCTAAATGCTCTTTTGCTTTACTCCACATAAAACTTACCACAGGAGCATTTCAGTACATAAACAATACCTTCTGTTTCACAATTATATTTATCCTGAATTATATGTTTTTCCATTTATTTTCTGAAAGCTATTAACTATATACATGCAACAGTTCCATTTTCAAAAGCAAAAGTTCCTTTCACTCTAACATTCCTGTCTACTTTTTCTATAGGAGGAATACATTTACATGCAGTATCATATCTCTAATACTTATCTCCCTTCTTATGTGAAACACTTAATTTTCTGTCTAACATATGTACAAAATCCCTATGTTGAACAAGGAAACCCCAATAGAAATTTACCAGTTTTACCAATGCTACACTAAAAAGGCTGAAAGTAGTTAAAAAACATTTGTCCTTTTTCCTTTTTTTTTTCATAACAGTATTACACAATGGCCTGTTTTGTTGCCTTTCTCCCATTCCCTTTTCAACTTAACACTTTAAACAGAATGCCCTTGTCATAACCTCTCTTACTAAATAAATGTATAGCCTTATTTAATTCTCCCTCAAATTCTTTATCATCACTACACAAAAGGTGAATCCTAAGAAATTCCCCATAAGGTAAAGCTTTAAATACATGGGGAAGATGGTAACTACTGCCATGTAAATATTGATTCCCATCACTAAACATCCTGTAAATCCTAGTCCTAAGTATGTCCTTCTCACGTCAATCAAGTATAATAGTTAAAAAGGGTACCTATCTTTAAACCATCAAACCTCAACCCAAATCTATTGATATTTAGATTTTGTACAAACTGTCCAACCATCTCCTGGCCACCTTTACAAATAAAAATTAAATCATCAATAAATCTAAAATAATCTAACACATGCTTTCTAAAAAAAACATGAGTATATATGTATTCTTCTTCCAATAAACCTATATATAGGTTTGTATACATGGGGGCAAATGGTGCCCCTGTGGCAGTACCCCAGTACCCCGTAGTTGTTTATGTAGGTTTCCATTAAACTAAAAAAAAAATATTCCTTAAACAAAAATGTATTAATTCAATAATGTATTGTGACACTGGACTCTCCCCTGAATAATGATTCAATGCCTCTATACCAAAACTGTGTTTAATATTAGTATACAAACTTATAATATCTAGTGTTACAAAATACATTTCCTTGTTCCATTTTAAATTAGCTATTCTCTCCAAAATGTCAAAGACGTCTTGAATACAGGATAACTGTTTAGTTACCCTAGGCATTAAATACTTATATAAAAATGATCCCAATCTACATGTAAAATAATTACAAGCTGATACTATGGGGCAGCCATGAGACTCAACCAAACTTTTGTATATTTTGAGGCGACAATAAAAATAGGCTATTGTGCAATCTTTGCAACTAAACTTTTTTTCCTATATCTTCCCCAGAAAAGTAGGCTAATCTATAACCTTTGTTTAATAAATCCTTAAAACTAGTTAATGGATTTTTATATTCACCAAAATCAACAATTTCACATACTTAATTATTTTTAAGTGTTTGTAACACATTTCCAAATATTGAGTATAATGCATAACTACTAATTTATTTCTGTTGTCAGCACATTTAAAAATCAACCCCCCTTGCTGACTCAAATTTTGTAACATACTCCATTCACTTTTAGTTAAATTGTATTGCATACTATAGTTGCATTTTTGAAAATCATAAAAATGTCTTTCTACACTATAATTTCACATCCCTGAAAACTGCTGTATGCCTTCATGTGAAAAAGGAGGCATAACTTTGCTTTTCCACACCAGATCCTTTGTGTCTAATAGGCAGCATGCATTAGTTTCACAGTCTGAATTACGAGAATAAAAACTATCATTGCTACTACATAATTCATCAAAGGAATAATTTTCAACAATAAATTCTTTTTCTTCGCACTTCTGACTAAAAAAATACTTTAGATGCAATTTATGTACTAATTTAAAAATATCACATTTCAAAGCATGAAGTCTTGGAAGCAATGTCTGTATATACTTTAATCCACAATTTAAAACAGACAATTCAGTATCAGATAAATTGCAGCTGATAAATTAATAACAAAGTTAGAGACCATAGGCCTAACATCTGTTTTACTACACACATCAGTACCATTTACCTCTTTTAGAGTTCTGAAAGGACTGCACTTCTTTAAAAGTCCCGGTGTTGAATTTGTGATTCTCTCTGTATTGTTTCTGATTAGAGTCCCTTTGTTGAAAAGTTTTTTGAAGAATATTAGGATTTTGAGCTGGAGGCAAAGAGGGAAAATGGGTATCCTCATCATTCTCCCACTCCGTAGAAGTCACCACATTGTCTGCCGATGTAAACAAAGCATCATGTTGAGCAGCTCTTCCTTCTTTCTGTTCAAATCTTATGGAGTTACATCATTTTTCTCATAGCCTTGTGTTAGAAAAATATGTATTAATATGTGTGTATTAGTGCTTTTTAGAAGCCCAGAAGGGTTAATACATTTATTCTGCTTTATGCTGCACAAATCCATATTAATGGCAAATGCTTTCTGACCTTGTATTTTGTCAGCACAGCTAAAATCTTGTTTATGTCTTAGGAAATGTACTGAGAAGCAGATTATTTTCTGCTTGGTTAGGAAAATAATGAATAGAACAATACTGCTTTCTATAATGTTATTAAACTTAGACAATTAGCCCTGTCTGTGTTATGAGAACATACACAGCTGCAGGAAAGATAGATAAAGTAGAACAAAGACCGCTTGAAGAATATGAACTATAATCTGTGAGTGCTTTGTGCTTGAATGAGTAGAGTACCTTGAAATGTAACACAGCACTGTAGAAATAATTGCAACTAGCTGCTGGTTATTTTTCAAAAAGTTTTCTCATGAATCTAGAAATGTTATGTCTTGTCAGCAGAAAATCATGAACATCTGCTGTGAAAAACAATATTGTAGGCTTGTGTTTAATTACGTCAGCTTAGAAGGCAATGCTTTTGTAAAACAGTACAAGAATGGCTTCACTTCCTGTTACTAATCAGACAAACTCTGTATTTTTGCATGCATGTTTTTGTCTCCTTGCCACAAGAATTAAAGTGCCTTAACCTGAACCTTACGTGTATTGGTCTTTGAAGTTTTTCCTTTGACAGATTGGTCCTTCGAGCCAGAGACCTCCACTTCGACCGGATCAGACATTCCAGGTGGCTTGAAACCATACGGGGAAGAAACCACATTGGTTCTTCTTATTTGAAAAGACCTCCGACTGAATTGTCGTACAAAAGAGGCCAGCCACTTTCTGATCTGTGACTGAAGGGCGGGTTTACCTCAAACCAGGCGATCAATCACGGAAGCTCAGGTAAGGTGAGATTTACCTTTTTTCTGTTTTAGATCAGGGACTTGATTTGCATTGTTTTGTCTGGGACAAAAAGATTGCTGTCTTGTCATAGATCAGGGAAACAGAATAGGTAGGCAGTCTGGAGAGACTATAAAATCCCGTGGTACCACGTAAAAATAAGAAGGGTTACATAACATTTCAAAGGTTAGAACAAAATGGGAAATAAGTGCACGACAAGATCCCAAACTCCACCTTTAACTGAAGATGCGAAATTTATGCAATCACAACGTGCTGATAATGTTAAATACTACTCAAAATGGGTTAATAAGTATGAATTTGATGGCAAATTAGAGAAATCCTCACTTATTAAACTTATTAAACAGCTTAAAACCGATTCCAGAGGTCAAGTAAAAAAGCAATGTCAGTTAGGAATTCCTCAGGCACACAGGTGGATTGAGGAAGCAAACCATAGGGAACAAAAAAGTAATAATTCAAAAGCAATGTTTCTAGATAAAGAGGATAATAACTTAGTAATAGCATCGGCCCCTCCACCTCCTCCGCTTCCCTTACCAGAATACGAAGCAAGCGGGCAAGCTGGTCCACCCCCGCGATACTCAGCTATTCCTGCAAAACCAAAACCATTTGTCAGAGATCCCATCGAGACTAGATCTTGAGCACGAAACTCAAGGGGAGGTATTGAGTTGTATCAAATAAATAGAAATTCACGATCTATGAGTGAAGAGGAGATATGCCCACTCATAGAAGTACCTAATCCTCAGGCAGGACAAGAAAGACAGGACCCAACAATCTTAGTATACAGACTGTGGACACTGGAAGACATCCGGAAAGCCACTGAGGGAATTCCCCATCCAAAAGTTAATTTTAGAAAATTTTTAGAAGACCTATAAGGCATGAGGTTAAGTTATAACTTAAACGGAGAGGAAGTAGAAAAAGTAGTCAGACAAATCGTGGGACCAGATTGGCACATGATCAGTGGCAACTGGAATCCCCGTGACGCAGAACATAAACCCCTCCCACATAGTAGCGCAGAGCTAGACAACAGAGTGAAAGGTCTTACAGACCGAATCTCTGAGAAATGGAAACCTAGGGCAGACTGGACTTGCATTAATCAATGCATCCAACAAGAAGGTGAAACTGTTGACAGATATTATATCAGACTGTTAGAGTGTTTTAATAACCATTGTGGAACGCAGGTACCTGAAGATCAAACACATGATTCCCTGTATGAGCAGCAGTTAAAGAATGCATTTTTAAAAGGCAGTATTGCACCCATAAGCAGCTTTATTACAAAGCACATGGTAGATCATCGTACAAGTAGACTACAGTCACTACTTGAATATGCTAGACATGCCGAGAGGCATTTTAACAGTAAAAAGAAAAAGAAAGCCCAATTATTTTCTGTAGAAGTTTATGTAGTACAGTCCGGGAAAAAGGGCAAGAAAAATGCCCAGGGAAACAAACAGTCTGATCAATGATCAGAGGACTTTGAAGGGTGAAAGAAAAAGAGGGAGTGCTGTATATGCGGTAAGAAGGGACACTTGGCAAGGGATTGCAAGAAAAACAAGAAGGCAACTATGGAAGATAAGGAGGGTGAGGACTGACTATATGATAGCCATGAATCACTAGAAGACAATAGCCAAGAAAAGACAAATGCAAATGTGATAGAAAGAGTAGAGGATGTGACAGAAGAAACAGAGGAAGTGCATGAAGCCACAGATAGTGAAGAAAATGAAATTTTAGACTTAGCTTTATTGAGCTTGGAGCTCTATTTAGCAGACACGAAACCAGAAGTTACACTCCTGGTAGAAGGGAGGGAAGTCACATTTTTGTGTGACTCAGGGGCCTCACGGACCCTGATACACCCCTCCAAACTACCAGTGAATTCTGAGTCACCTGATTACATATTAGTGAAAGCAGCTAATGGACAGCTGTATCGGAAGCCCCTCTCCCATAACATTGCGATAACTGATCCTGTTTCAGGGTTAACCTAGAAAAGCAAAATTGTTGTTTCTGCAAAATGCCCAGTAAACCTTTTGGGCAGAGACCTTATGCAGCTATTTGGAATAGCAGTAGTTCCAACTATGCAGGGTATGGAAGCACAGCGACGAATTGATACTTTTGCTGTGCAATCGGAGGGTGAAACATTTTATTGGTACAGCCAGGACTTGGTTACGACTGGTCCAGGGGCAGTAACTGAAGAGCTGATGAATGTAGCCATCAGCAAGTTCCCCTCCCTTGACACTGATAAACAACAATTGTTGCACTGTACTCTGTATTATAGTAGCACACCAGGACCTGACAAGGAATATGAACAAGAGTTGTTTAGAAACCGTGCAAACAGATTAGTATTGCGTAATCTGTACTGGGACATGGAAGGGAACAGTGTAGTTAGCTGTTCATTACCCCAGGAGTTCTTTGTGCTTTATAAATCTAATCGATTACCACATGTAAGCTTAACCAAGGACAAAAATGTGAAATGGGCAGACCTAGGAGAAAAAGTCACGAGGTGGGAAAAACAGACAAGAGATAGAACTGGCAGAACAGGGAGTACAAAAGCAGAAGTTAAATTGGATAACACAGACACACCCAGCTGTACACTTGCAGTCAAGTGAGGACAGCTGATTAGCACTCTTATCAGAAGAGGAAGAAGATGCCTTACAAAGCATACCAGAAACTCTCTGGTCAACAGGCAAATCAGATGTAGGACTTATTCGTACAGCAGGACCAGTTACTATCACGCCAAAGTCAGCATTTAGACCACAAAAGAGACAGTATCCCTTGAGAAAAGATGCAGAGGTAGGAATCAAACCTATTATAGCAGCTTTACTTAAGGAAGGAGTACTGGTGGAATCACCTGATTCACCATGTAACACACCCTTATTTCCTGTTAGGAAAGCAAACGGAGAATGGCGCATGGTCCAAGATTTACAAGCTGTAAATGATGCAGTAATACCAAGGGCACCTACGATGCCGGATCCACACACCCTGTTGAATGATTTGAAACCTCAGCAGAAATATTTTTCTGTGGTAGATATCAGCAATGCGATCTTTTCGATACCGATACACCCTGACAGCCAACATTGGTTTGCATTCACATTTCAGGGGAAAAGGTATACATACACATGACAACCACAGGGATATTGTGAAAGCCCAACAATATTCTCACAAGAGATGGCAAGCAACTTGGCAGGATTTACCCCACCGAGAGGCAGTCAGATTTTACTTTATGTTGATGACATCTTGCTGGCAGCCCCCACCCAGCAACATTGTAAAGAAGATACCGTAGCATTGTTACAATTTTTAGCCACTCAGGGACATAAAGTAAACAAAAACAAATTGCAGCTTCGGAGAAAGCAAGTTAGATACCTAGGATATGTAATATCCAAAGAGGGCGGAACATTAGATGAGGACATAAAAATAGCGATTTTACAAGCACCGAAACCCACTACCAAGAAGGAAATGATGTCCTTCTTGGTACGATCAACTTTTGTCGGAGCTGGATCCCAAACTATGCTTTGGAATCTGCACCGCTGACCAACTTGATATACAAGAAGCCTATGGCAGCACAGGATTTATTACAATGGACACCAGAAGCAGAATCTGCTTTCTGCAAATTGAAACAGTTGATAGCATCCTCATTAGTCTTAGGATTACCAAACTATCATAAACGTTTTTTCCAAACTGTAGATTGTAAGCAAGGTTATACGACATCAGTGCTAACACAACAGCATGGGGATAAGCAACGCCCCATTGCTTACTACTCATCACAACTGGACCCAGTGGCGTGGTCGTTGCCCCACTGTGTACAAGCAGTAGTCACAGCTGCAATGGCAGTACAGGCTTCGGCCTCAGTAGTGTTGTTCCACCCGCTCACATTGAGAGTGCCTCATGCAATCGCGATTATTTTACTGCAAGAAAAAGTAGCATATCTTTCTCCTGCTAGGCATCTGTCCTGTATGACTATATTGTTGAGCCAACCTCATATGACAATTGAACGATGCACAACTTTAAATCCGTCTACCTTGCTTCCAACTCCTGTGGATGGCACACCACACAGCTGCCTGCAGGAGATTGAGCAAAAGACACTGCCTAGAAAAGATCTTACAGATGTTCCCTTGGATGAGGACAAGGTGACGTATTACATGGATGGCTCATGCAAAAGGGGTCCCACAGGACAGAACCTAGTAGGATACGCAGTAGTTTCTGATACTGAGATTGTAGAAGCAAAATCTTTACCACACAATTTATCTGCACAGGCAGCAGAACTGATTGCCTTGACACGGGCATGTACCTTAGCAAAGGGTAAATGTGTGAACATCTTTACTGATAGCCAGTACGCTTTTTCTACTGTACATGTTTTTGCGCAACAGTGGAAAAATCGAGGAATGATAACATCTACTGGCAAACCGATCAATCATGCACAGTTTATTTTAGATCTTTTAGAATCTATTCAGTTACCTCAGAAAGTAGCTATTTGTAAATGCATAGCTTATACCAAGCAACAGGATAGAATTTCAAAAGGTAATGCAAGGGCTGACACAGCTGCAAAGCAGGCAGCTTCAGAAGCATTTCTTTTGAATGAGGAATTACAACCTTCTGAGATTTTAGACTTAGAAATATTGAAAACAATGCAGACACTTACTACGCAGGTTGAGAAACAAAGATGGATAAAATGAGGAGCAATTCTCAAGGAAGGGCTGTACATCTCCAAAGAGGGAAAACCGATATTGCCATCTAACTTGTTTAGATATGCAGCTTTGTTGAGCCATGGGCAATGCCATGTCTCAACAGGGGGGATGGTACAGTTAGTTATCCGAGTGTTCACAACATATGGATTCATAAACTATACTAAAAATTTTTGTTTGTCATGTCACGTTTGTAATAAACATCATGCACAAGGGGCATTAAAGCCCAAGCAAGGGAGTTTCCCTGCACCACCGTATCCGTTCCATACTATCTGTATGGATTTCATAGAACTGAACAAATGCGAAAATAAGAAGTATTGTCTTGTCATTGTAGATATGTTTTCCAAATGGGTGCAAGCTTTTCCGACCAAAAACCCAGATGCAGCTACTGTTGCAAAGACCCTTGTTAAAGAAATTATTCCTAGATTTGGCATACCGGAAAGGATCTACAGTGACAATGGCACACATTTTGTAAACCAAACCATACAACAACTGAGCAAGTTTTTTGGAATTTCTTTGAAAAATCATTGTGTGTATCACCCACAATCTGCAGGATTGGTAGAGAGGTACAATGGGATGTTGAAAAATAAATTAAGGAAGCTTATTGAGCAAACACGTAGAAACTGGGTGTATTGTATGCCCCTGGCACTGTTGAGCATGAGAACTGTTCCGAATGCAAAGGGATTGACTCCTTTTGAGAAGTTATTTGGACGAGCATATTATATACCTCAGTGGAAACCTCTCATGCCTGCAGACCAGGAAGCCGACTGTACACTTGCTGAGTATATGAGGAGAATGTTGAATTCTAAACACCTTTTGCAGTTTAATTCTGTTTCAGATAAGGAACAAACCATACCATCGGAAGCAGCAGTAGTCCCAGGCACGTCGGTCTGGGTGAAAGTCATCAAGAAGAAGAACTGTACGTCACCGAAGTGGGAAGGGCCATATCAAGTGCTACTGTCAACACCCACTGCAGTCAAGATCGCGGAGCGAGTGTCCTGGATTCATCTGACACACTGTAAACTGGTTAAAAACTTTGAACTAGACAAAAATCTTGTTACTGTTACACCACAAGAGTAAAAATGACAAAATCCAGAGCAAACAGGAATGCAGAACAGCCACAAAAATATTGCATGATCATCCTGTTGGCTATACTGGTGACATTAATCATTTTGTTGTGGCCTTTCCTTTTTCCAGCCATACAAGCTGAACTGAATAAACGTGATACGTTACTTATAGATTGGCACCCAAACTTTAACACTTACCAAGCAATTAAATATGTGTATGCTGAGACTTTTAATGTTTCGAATTGCTGGATCTGTACAGCTTTACCAACAGCATATGGGGGAATATTAATGACTGCAGTTCCCATAGGGGTCAATGAGACCTGGGAAAATTTGATCTATGACACCACAACTGTTAAATCACAAGATAAAATAGCATTGCACTTGTCTGTTCCACAGAGGGGAAATGTGTGTTTTTACAAAAATGATACTGTTCAGGTGGGTTGGAGCAATTGCAATGTGACAGTTCCTTACAAATGTTACACTAAAGCAAATAATGCAGGTTCTTATTGTAATACAGACTATGATTCATTTCTTGAATTGATGCATAAAACAATCAATGAAGTACAACATAATGAAGTTCTTTTTAAACAACTGTCTATAATTGATAGGAAAATGTTTCATGCAGGGCAGATATATGTTAATAGTAAAATTACTACTAAGGTAGAAGATTGTTATTTTGTATGTGGCAAAAAGGCCTATAAATGGTTACCTGAGAATTGGTCTGGCAGTTGTTTTTTGGGTTACCTAGTTCCGGCCATATGACACACTGCAGTTTTGCCTCGAGGTAAAATTAGAAATGCATGAGAGGTCATCAAGA
Organism: Protopterus annectens; assembly: GCF_019279795.1. Taxonomy (NCBI): domain Eukaryota; kingdom Metazoa; phylum Chordata; order Ceratodontiformes; family Protopteridae; genus Protopterus; species Protopterus annectens. The sequence goes on from NC_056738.1 coordinate 458,185,901, forward strand.
AACCTGTCAGGAAACCTGAGAATCCAGTGGGACAGATCGAGGCGGGCTGGAGAAACCATCATTCCATGGGCGATAAACTAACACATATGAACTTGAGTGACACTGTCATACCGTGAGCAGGCATATTACCAGCATATGGAGCAGTGAAATCAATTTGGGAGCTGAGAAAACTGTCTAACCTCCTCGAAGTAATGAGCTATGCAACTTTTTCTGCTCTCGAATTAGTGACTGATGAACTGAATGCCATGAGAACTGTAGTGCTTCAAAACCACATGGCTCTGTACTTCACCCTAGTGGCGAGAGGTGGTACATGCACTTTAATCCAAGAAGAGTGCTGTTCGTACATTCCTGACAACCAGCACGAGATAGATAATCACCTTGAGGTGATTCAGCAAGTGTCGGCCATGACCAAACCAGGCCCAAACCCACTGACGGATTTTTTCCAGAAATGGTTTGAGGGGTGGGGTACCATCCTAATGAACATCTTGATTGCTATTTGTGTAGGAAAGCTTCTGTTGGGAGTATGTGTTTATTGTGGCATCCCCTGCATGAAAAGATTAATCAAAGATTTTATAGATTTGTCGGTTTCTGAAACCTTATTTCAAGGTACTGAGTTCGATGAACTGTTGAAGACTGAGATGCTTTCATAAGTTAAACTGAATGACTTTCTTAACTGCAAATCCAAATGGAAGAGGTTAGGAAAAGAAACAAATTGTTTATGCTTTTGAAAGTAGAATAAAAGTATTAATAGGGGGGAAATGTTAGAAAAATATGTATTAATATGTGTGTATTAGTGCTTTTTAGAAGCCCAAAAGGGTTAATACATTTATTCTGCTTTATGCTGCACAAATCCATATTAATGGCAAATGCTTTCTGACCTTGTATTTTGTCAGCATGCCAAAGAGGAGCGGGTCCAGCACAGAGCTCAGAGGGACTCTACTGGTGACTGGTCTCTTTGTAGAGTGGATTTCACCAATTTTATCTTCCTCGGTCCTATCTGTGAGTCAGCTGGCTATCTAGCATGTTATAATAGGGTTTATGCCCAATTCCATAAGTTAGTTTACAATGCCTGACTGGGATATTGTGTTAAATGCCTTTGCCAGGTCTAGGTAGACAGTATGCACCATTTTACCCTTATCCATTGCCTTGGTTACTTTCTCAAGGAAGTCCACCATTTTTAGTAAGCATGACCTTCCCTTGAGAAAACCAAACTGGGTTGGGTCCAGTGTCTGAAGGTTTCCTATCTCGCACTTGATAATTTCCATAATAATTAATTCCATGTTTTTACATATGAAATTAGTTAGACTAATGGATCTATTGTTTCCATGGTCTGCTGATGGTCCACCCTTATGAAAAAGGATGACTGTTGCAGTCCACCATTCTCATGGCACAAAGTCTGTTTTGAGACTATAGGTAAATAGTAACTCCAGCAGCCATGCTAAATCATATTTTAGACTATTCCTGAGGCATCCAAGTGTATTATTGGGTCCCACTGAGACTGCATTCTTGGCCTTAGCAAGCTCAGACAGGACATGCTCCCTATTTATAGTTGGTGGGATTACAGTTGGAGGTATTTTCTTGGGGGTGGCTGTGGGTGAGTGGAGGTGGAGCTTAATGCTGGAACTGAATTTGTCAGTCATCAGATTTGCTATATCACTTGGCTCAGTGAATGTGCTGCCGTTAACCATCACTTTGTGTGCTGGCTTTGAGATTTCTGATATAATTGAATAAATTATTGTTTTTTGCCTTATCCTGATCTTAAAATTGTTTTTTTTTTGTCTCGTTAAGCCCTCTTAGTTGTCTATTTACTTTCATGAGGAGTTACACTTCCTGATTTTAGCCATGACTTTTTTTCATTTTGTTGTATACCATGTTTAATTTAGAATTCCACCAGGGTAGTTTGTTTTTAGAGTTAGTTTGGGCTGACTACTGGTAGGTACAGTAGCCTCTATGCAGCTATTAATATAGTGGTACAGAGTTTCTGTGAATAATTCTGTACAGGTAGCTATGTTGTCTCGGTTTGGAGAGGCCTTGAAATTTGACAGACTCTCACTTAATAAAAGATAGTTTGCATTGTAATAGTTCTTAACTGTTACATGGTTTACTAAAGTTACTATACTGATTTTTATTTAAAGGAAAAGGCTTTATGATCAGACTTTACCAGGGAGGAAGTGACAGTGGGGAGAGGAGAGGGGTGCAGTGCTTTCCCTGCTAGACAGGGATCCAGGGAAGTAAATAGTGTGGGAAGAAATAGCCAGGGAATTGTTATGGCTAGGCTTGTATAGGCCCTAGGGCTGATAGCCTAGTACCAACCTAGGAACCTATGAGCCTATAAATACCAGGTCAAATATGTTAGAACCTCTAGTGGGTGTACCCACTACCTGGTCATGGGTGTTTGTATTTGTAAAGTCCAGAAATCTCTGTACCTGCAAATTTGAGGCCATATAGAAATAACAGTCTATAGAAGGGTAGTTAAAGTCGCCCATGAGTAAAGTGATTGGTTGAATGATGAGGAATTCAGTAGGTCTAAGTATGAGCTATGGGTTTCATAGGACATATATGGTGACCTATAGCTTGCTAGGATATGGCATGGACTTTGCCTACAGTAATTTGTAAGTGGAGAAATTCCAGCATGTCATCCTGTTTAACCAAACTAAAGGTGTGTCTGTTGTTGATGTAGATTGAGACACCTCTACTTTTAGTCCCTGTCTGTATAGTTGATGGTCTAAATGTGTGGAAGGCACTGAAAGCTTACACTGTCAGAGCACTTTCTGTGGTTTTAAACCATGTCTTAGTAACAGCACAGATGTCTACATTTTCCAGAATGAGGAAAGTTTGAAGGGACAGAAGCTTCTTGTTTAAGCTCCTAGCATTGAGCAGTTAACACCTTCATTTATTCTTGGGTTGTCTTTGTTATGTTGGAAGGTTTGTCACTTTGGCATTGCCTAAAACAGGGTCTGTAGGGGAGGATACAGTTCTAGCCAATATTCAGAAGCCTAAATGGGGACAGGTGCAGACAACCATGGCAACTCAACATGGTTTATTAACCATGTCCTCCCATGCTGACAAATATTATATTCTCTTAGAATGACACCAGAAACTAAGCCAATTATTAAAGTCAATCATCTTTCATTGATATTGCGGCATCATTATTGATGAAGGTGGAATGCGACTCAATGCTATGCATATACCAGCCCGAGACACAGACTGAGAAATCTACAAAGTCTCTCTTTATATAGTCTAGGGAGGTATATTTCAAGTTATTCCTATCTGCGTGGTCTATGACTGAATCATAATGGTACCTGTCTTGCAATGACTTGAATACTTGTGTAACTTGCAAATCATGGCTCCAGATATCTTCTCTTTGTCCAGCTTGGTGAGTGGGGCATCAGTATGTCATACTATGGAATCTTCTATGACTAGAGTCCTGGGTAGCATGTTTGCTTGATTTATGGGCTTTGTTGAATATGACTGTATGTGAGGTTTTGGTGTTGCTTTTGTTGTGTGTTTATGGATTTGCTGAGGATAAACTTACCAGACAGAAAGCTTTGGGTGCCTTTTGGGTTTAGAAAGAGTATGGATAAGTGCCTCAGCATAAATTGGTCAATGTGTGTGGTGTGTACTATGTATAGTGGGTGTAATGTGTATGTGATTTTGACACCCTGGCTTATATTATGTGTGCTTGTACATGAGAGTTTTGCCTCCAGTGACATTGTATATGCACATCTCTTGCATACTCATCTGTTTCTTTAAGGATTAAATGGTTGTCAGTAAACATGAACCAATTACTGCATTGTCTCACAAGATGCCAATATCCACCAATTTGTCAGGTCCTATAACTGCTGTGCTTTAAGAGTGTAGTATATGGTGGGGCTACTAAGGCTGCTTTTTGGGGTTACTAACTTGATCTGGCTATATGATACTGAATTTTAAAGGCAGTGCTGCTCAACACGCAAACTGCTCAAAGGTGTTCAAAGCATATCAATGCACAAGGAAGCTGCTCTTCACTTAGTGAGTTACAGGGTAAAGTTTCATAGGTAGTTTTTAGGGAAATTTTGTTTTTTAGATATTTGCTGCTGTATAGGACACTACTAACAGCCGCTGCATGATAAGCAGCTCTTTGCAAACTGTCAGATTTATCTAGGCACTGAAAATACAGCTAATCAGCCCACTGGCCAACAAAACACTTTGAGCCTACACTTAGAGCCTTCTATGTGTTTCCCACCTCAGACAGACCAGGCAATCAACTGTTGCCACTAGATGAATAATTCAAGTCCTCCAAATGTAAAAACAGACAAAAAAGATCTCTGCAGTGTAATGTTACCACAAATAAACTTAATAACATTACCACTTCTCTGTTTTTTTCCAGACTATCTAGAAATCATGCCAATTCTCCAGTAGTCTGGAAAACACTGTACAAACTCCAGTATTCTGTTTCTAAAAAAAGAAAGTTTTTTTAAATACACAGATTTATTATTCATTTTACAGAAAAGCATAGTAAATCTCCAGAAAAAAACATTGCAAATGGAAAAAAAAGGCATTCACCATCACCTGAAGTAATGATGATGATGGCACCAAATGGGTGGAAAGTGTGCGGGGAGAACTGGAGATTGGCAGGCTTATGTGCCATGGGTGTGGCCCTGGTCCAGCTTTGGCCACAGTGAAAGGTGGCAATCCTGAAACTTAAGCAACTAGCTAGACAACACAGGTGATTTCAAGGCAAGCAAACAAATAACAAGAGCAGTGAGAAGAAATGCATTTTTCAGTAAAAAATAACTGTTTGATACAGCAAATAAATCAAGAAAACATCAGTAATTTTTCTTCAAAATGATAATGCACTTTTCAAAATATGCACAAGTAAAGGCAATAAATCAAGATATCAGCAACAGTGTAGAATGGGAGAAGCTGTCAACAGCAGTGTAGCATGGGATGAGCTTTCAAAGCTCAGTTTACATTAAGGAGGATCAATGGGAGGAGCTTTGAAAGCTCAGTTTACAGTAATGGAGATCAGGTCAAAAACCACCAAATTTAAAAGTCAAAACAAAAAATGTGCTGGTGAGTGGGAAAAATCACCAGCAGAGAGTCAAAAAGTACTTGTTTTTGCAGGCTTTGAATCTTATCAGAGAAGACAAGGCCACATATATCATGTGTGTATTTAGTTATCACTCAGGAAACAAACTGACCAATGAAAAGATAAGCAAAATATCTAACTGCCACATACAGCAAAACACCAGGCTAGAAAGATTTCTCAAAACAGAAAACAAAATGTAGCAGGAACAGGTAATACAGAAAGTATCATTGTCAGTTTAAGCAAATGTATAGATACAAGAAGAAATTAAATCAGTTTCCTTGTTCCTTTGTTTCAAATCAGCAGCAGGGAGTTGAACATTGCTTGTTTTTGCAGGTTTGAGTCTTATCAGAAAACAAAAAGCCACAGATAACCAGAGTAACCTTTCTGGATCACCTCTGAAAGCAGGCCCTGTGCCAAGTAAAGGCTCATTAGATTAACAAAGCCTTTTGGCTTCAGTGCAAATCCATCCATCACCCCCTTTTTCCCATTTTTGCACATGGGGTCAGGGTGTCACTTCAACAGTGACAATCATCTATAGCCAAGGTTTACACCACCAGGTGGCTGCCCCTGCCATGGTAGTTCTTCCACACTTCACAATTTCACCCACACTCACACCTATGGCCATTTTATAGTGTCCAATCCACCTAATGCATGTCTTTGGCATGTGGTAGGAAACCAGAGTACCCAGAAAAAACCCACACAAACACAGGGAGGACATGTAGACTACACAAAGACGGCAACCCAGCCAAGAATCAAATCGAATAACCTCTTACTGTGAGGTAAGAACACTAACTTCTGCTCCACTGTGCCACCATTTGAAACATATAAATTCAGCAACACAGAAAACCCACATAATGGAATATAAGGAAATAACTTCTGTAAGAACCAGTCAATGAAAATTTGTAGCTTTTTAAAAAGCATAGAGCTAGGACAATACTCATTAGCTATACAACATCTGTCATAGTATATCTGAAGTGAAATATTGTACCTTTTCTGGTTACATAATGTAGCATTATTTACTTATAGGCAGAGGAAACACATTTCTCTGTAGTAGAACTTTTTCAAATAGCTATTTTTAACTTAGAAACAGAAATTTGCATGACTAGCTTTACTGTCAGAGGTAAGAAAGCAATTTTGCTCAACAGTATTTATTTAGCTGCATGAATATGAGGCAAACAAATATAACTCTTCAGCATCTAAGGTGTTAGCATATGGAACAGATAAGTTATATGGAAATGAAGTTCTTAAGAATCAAAAATGCAGATGTTTGATCATCAAGTAAAGCAAAATTCGTTTATCCTTTTATACAGCAAAACACTCAGGTTAGCCAAATCACTGAAACTCTCCATACAGCCTGTAACAGAATATCCTCAGCATGTTTTTTATAAATGGACCAGTAGAGCAATATGCAGAGCAGAGCCTTAATGCTAATCAGATGTAACCTACCTCAATGCCATATGCTTGCTATGCACATACTAGTAAAGACCGACATTATGGATACGCCAGCAAAATACAATGTCACATAGTGGCTAAAACTGAAATGGGAGCAATTACACATACATTGGTAATTAATTCAAATGAGTGACTGCTATTATTGTTACACTGAAGTCCCAGATGAACCTGTAAATATTCACAGTAGTATATTGGGCACAGTTTGATCAGTTTGCACATCACAAAATAAAGACCCACTTTACAATGCACAAAAGTTATCGCATGCAAATTATAAATTATATATATATATATATATATATATATATATATGTGTGTGTGTGTGTGTGTGTTATATATATATATTTCACATAATCAAACATCCAAATGTTTGACTTTCATATGGCCGAGACCATATGATTGAACATTTGCAAGCCCCCTGCACCCCCCCACTCCCCGCTATTTAAATATGCCAACTCTGAGATCGCACTACATTGCAGTAAAGGGAAATCTTCCCGTTCCACGCTCTATGGAGATCCTCATTCAGACCGTTTGAACATTTAAAAGTAAGATCATATGGTCTCGGCCATATGAAAGCCGAGCTTTTAAAAGTTTGACCATCTAAAGGGGACCTATATACATACACACACACACACACACACACACACACATATATATATATATATATATATATATATATATATATATATATATATATATATAAAGGGAGAGAGAGAGAGAGTGACAAGTGAAACCAAAATGCATGAATAGGATGTCACCTAATTAAGAATGTTGTGGCTATTTGTGTGCACCATCAGTGAATGCAATGCAGTAAAAATAAGAAATACTGGCACTGAGGTTAAGGTTTTGAGCTTTAGTTTTCTGTGGAACAGAATTTGACTCCCTCAGCACTCATTTGCTTACTTTAAGACCCTGAGCAATTGACTTAGCCAGGCATTGCTCACAGGTCACCTCTGAAAAGGGACTGTGTGTCCAGTGGGCATACCTGGTGAACACATATGTATGATTATTACGTTTCTATGTATGTAGCATGACTAACATTAAAGATTAATCTTCTTGTACAGTCAGGTACCATATTCAGCCAGTTATGTGCACTTTAAAAGTGTTACTCTCTCATCAACGTTACATATCTCCTATTAATTACACATTCTTTGGAAAATTATGTTAGACTGCTAATATAGTGAACAAACTATGATTGTGGTATCCTTAAAATATTGATACACTGATCATAACTGTTACCTCTGTACATGAAAAGTAATTACACATTATATCATGCTTACAACTCATAAACATGAAATCAAATTTTGAGTTAACAACACCAGATATCATAAACATAATACAAGTATAATACTTTCAATTGTCAGTCTTACCCATACAAATACAGGGGGCAGTCTCTGGGTAGCTAGCAGACCCCTACTACATTGTGGCACATAATGTAATTATAATATCACTCCTAATGAAAGGGAATTTCAAATGTGGATCTTGCACACAATGCAAATATATTATGGAGGGTAACTATGTGGAAATAAATTAACAAAAAGTTTTCACATCCTTTAATTGTACTTGTAGATCTGTTGGCATTATTTATATAGCAAAATGCCAAAAATGTACAGGATTCTATATTGGTAAAACTACCCAAAGATTCAAAGATAGAATCTATGAACATATGAGAGATGTCAAAAACAAACAAGAAAATAATTCTTTATATAAGCACATAGCTAAATATCCAGACTATGAGTTTTTATTTTTTGATTTGGAGACAGTGCAGAAGAATATCATTGAACAAAAGGAGTTGAATTCCTATACTGTGCCTGGGTTGAACAAAGTGGTGTCTATTTCTAGCATTTTAAGGCTTATGTCTTATAGAACTTAGTCAGTTAGATTAAGTTAGTCCCCAGATTTACTATTCCTCCATGCAGGACTAGCTTAGTCTTGCACGGAGGCAGCCATTTAGGCGCAAGACGGAAGCAGACCATGCATATTAATGAGGTGCGCTGCCTGAGCTCGTAATCTTACACAGAGCGTGTAAGAGTGCAGGGGGGGTGTCTGAGAATATACATGCCCCTACAATGAAGAACAGCAGAAAGGGCTAAGATATGAGTGAGAAATCTCATAGGTGTCCGCATATCCCCACCAACAGTCCCCCTGTGCACAACAGCAATTATATAGAAATAAAATGAACAAACCCTTTTATTAAAAAAAATTCAATTAAAACTAACCGTAGGTGCAGGGTTATGCCCAAGGCTTAGCTACGGTTAATGCAGCTTAAATGGATGAAGAGGATAACAAGGAATATATATGCAAATGCCGCAGCATAGCAATAGTGTATTGGGCAGAGCATTCGCCTTATGAGCAGGCATTCCTGGTTCAAGTCCCACAGCAGCACATTTCATTTTCCATGGCAAAGCATGTTATGACCGATATTTTTGTTGCATAGCCTACTAAATAACATATATTTATGAACTGGAGTACTGCAGTAAATGCACATGTGAGGTGTCAGTGTCATAATGAATAAAGCACTAGTAAGCAGGTTTAAGCACCGATAAGCAGTAGTAAGCATATATAAGCACTAGTAAGTGTGTCTAAGCCCATTTGCATGGGGGAAAGCAATGCGCACACAGGTTAAGCAATTTTGTAGCTAACTCTCTGTAAGCATATGTAACCGGAGATTAGTAGTGCTTACCCTCACACAAACCCACTTACAAATGCTTAAAAGTGCCTTAATCACTCTGTATCCAACCACCCTTGTTCTGCCCATCAACAAAATAAACAGCCTTGCAGGTCTCAAACCCAGGACCCTATACACTGCAATCACAATAGTTAACCACAAAGTCGTTACAGAAGTGCAGAAGAATGAGGTATCAGCAAATGAGTCTTCACCATACTAAAATCAAACTGAACCTGTGAAAGGAATCAGTATGCAGACATATGTGCCTTAACCCACTACATAACATAAATATGTGAACTGGAGTACAGCAGTAAGCCCAAAAGTCAGGTGTAATTGTAATAGAGTGTTGAAGTCCCAATAAAACACAAGGACCCCATACAGTGTACGTACACATGAGTCATGGATACCAGGCATACATATAAGGTGTAATGAATAAATAAATCAATGCCAAAAAGGAAATATAATGCAAAGACTAATGTAAGCAATACTAAGAATTGCACAGGCCAGCTTAGGAGGTGTAAGCAATGTGTAGGATAGCTACCTTAGTGTGCCCAGAGGTATACCCATTTAAACAATGCCAACCCTAGGTAAACAGGTTTGCCCATAGCTTAGCCTTTTCAAAACTGGCCAGTCATGGAAAAGTGTGGGAAATTGTCCTTGCTTAAACCCAAGAGGCGGGAATACATCTCATAACTGGTTGTAGCTTCCCCTTGCAGGCACCATGTTAGGAATGGCAGAAGGTGTGCGCTTTTGGGCACAGCACTGGTGCATCCAGGAGTCCAGAGTCATGTCAGGACTCCTTGTCAAAGACCATAATCATAGACTGCTGCAGGGCCAGTACCAGCTCCCAATATAAGGCAGAGGCCTGGGACCATCTCGCCCGTGACCTCATCAGTGCCACTGACATACCCCGAACTGGTGAGCAGGTCAGGCATCACTATGCTGACCTGAAGCGGCATAAGAGGGACCTCTTGGACCAGTGGATCCAAGAGGCTAGAGCGGCAGGGGATGTCCCATCTGTGTGTAAGTATCACCCCACTATGTGTGTAATAATTGCCAGCTCATGTATATCATGGATAGGTATGGCTAAATATTCCTCTTATGTCCCCCACAGCTGCAATGGAGTGGGCTGTGAACCAGGAGGTCCACGTCAGTCACCTGGTGAGGTTGTGATGGGAGGCAGGTCAGTAATACTCATGCATTTACTGTCATAGGAAATAAAACTAAAAGTATTAGTAAATTAATTGCCTGTATAAAACCTCTATTGTTCAAGGCAAGTATTGCATATACTGGAGAATATGGCAGGAAGAGTCTTGTATAGTTTGTATGTAAATAAAGCGTAATAGTCTGACAATAAAGTTCTAACTGCTGGACTGCATGTGTATACTCTGGTATCATATGGTAATGTAGATTTGCAATCACGTAATAGTACTGTTGTATTAAGCACTGTTTCCCACACTGTGCACCACAAATAGAATGTGTAGGAATGCCTGTCTATGACTGCTGTAATCCCCAGAGGCTATTTAGTACAACTGAGAGACACAGAGACAGAAAACAGGGAAAATGCAGACAACTAAACCTGAAAAGCACATGCAATGGAGATGTGAACTGTTGTTTTTTTAGCACACACAGCCATGGTTTGAATCTTGCCAGTGGTAGTAGTCTGCATACAGAATCATACCCCACAACTGTACAGATATGTCCAGAATGTCCCGTAAAGTGGTCCATATCTGTTGCCTGTCAACCTATCCCCCTGGGAAATCAGTGGGATGATCCCAGATGTATAGGCAGCAAACAGGAGATACAACTGATTGACACACTTATATGAGAACAAAGCTGGCACACTAGCAACTCCCCAAAATCTTATGAGACTAAGAAGCCACGTATGTCCCATTTACACCCCCATCTTGTCAAGCTGTGGCCAGTGTGTACAGTAACAGAATGAGATGTATGTGCATAATAGTAATGTGGAATCTGGTACTGTGTGTGCGAACATTCAGGTAGTGTTACAAACATTTCTCCCACAGGTCTGTCAGATACCAACACTGTGCCCAGAAATACAAGAATGCAGGGTTGGGAGGATGGCCTAATGGTTAAGGTGTTTGCCTTGCAAACACAAGATATAGGGTTTGAATCTCACAAGGGGGTAGGCTTAAAATGGCTTACAAGGGCAATTAGTCTAGTATTAATCTATGAACAATTCTATGAACTACCCTGTACTGGTACTGATTACATTGGTATTGTATGGCATTGTGATTGATGCAGGTGCTCTGAATAATGAGGTATTACTCATCACTGTTGCCCACACTATCCTACAAAATATAACTGTCTAGGAAATCTGTATAAGAGTGTTGTAATACAAGGTCAGAATGCAAAAGCCCAAGGGATTAACAAGACAGAAAGCAGCAATATTGTCAAGCTGTGACCAGAGTGTGAGCAGTAACAGAGTGAGTTGTATGTGCATAATACTAATGTGTAATCTGGAACTTTGTGTGGCAACAGTCAGGTAGTGCAAACAATTGCTCCCACAGGTACGTCAGATACGAACACTGTCTTGAGGAATAAAGACCATTATACCCTGTACTGGTACTGTTCACTCTGGTATTGTAGGGAATTGTGAGTGTTACAGTTTCTCTGAATAATAAAGTATTACTGATCACTGTCACCCACACTGTGCTACATAATATAACTGTGTAGGAAAGCATGTATATGTGTGTGTCAAGTCACTAAGGGTCAAAGAGGGCAATATTCTAGATATGTGCCGGTACACCTGCATGTGGTCAACACATGGCCAGAGTCTGTGCAGAAAGAGTTGAATAGCTATGTGCACAACATCAACCTGGAATTTGGGAGTATGTGTAGAAACAGTTAGTGTTAACAAACATTCGCTCCACAGGTATACCAGATAAGAGGTGTATACTGCAGGTAAAACCAGTTCATGTATAACGATAATGATAGCCATATCACTGTCCAAATTAAGGCTGTAGTAAGACTTGTAAGGTACAGATAACAACACTGACTAGGAAAGTAATGTGGACTACAAGAATATACTAGTTGTTAATTGACACCCCCCCACCATATCTCCAATAACAATCAACATACCCACCCCAACTGGTATGTAATGACACCAATGTTCTGATAATGTCCAATTGTTTGATAAATATTTTAATTGTTCCCATGCATGTGCTATAATGAATTATTCCAACATTGGTGGCATAGTGCCATAAATGTACCTGCATGCTGTTCTTATTACCACTGTGGTCCCATATATGCATGTGTTCTGTTTGCTATGCAACTGTTCCATATCTGGTGTCTGGGTTACTTGGAATATCAATGCATGCTGTTATACCTAACCCTGGAATGTGTTAACTATTACTAACCCACATATGATGATAAAATCTAGCCACTATAGCACATTTAGGAAGGCCAGTCCCAGCGGACCCACCTGTCCCACCTCAGCTGGCCGTGGCACTGGGCACCAGCATGTCTGGGGCCCAACCCGGGACCTCCCTGTCCATTGGTCCTGCACCACCTTCAAATGGAACTGCCTCAGGGGATGGGGCTAGCTCCCCCTTGAGAGTGGGCATGGGCAGAAACCTGTCACTCATTGCCAGGTCCAGGTCATGGTGTGTAGCGAGCTCAACCAGCAATTTGGTGATCTGCTACACCAGCTTGAGGGCCGTGTGGTGTGATTAGAGGGTCAACCTGGCTCTGCGACTCAGCCCCCAGCACAGCCACCTTCAGGGCTGTGAAGGTGCAGTGGTGACTGCCCATGGGTGGGGACCTCAGTCACACTGTATCCACTAGGGGGCTCATGGGCTTCCGATTTCCCAACACCCCTCCCCATCAAGGTGTTTACCCCCCCATGTGTCCATACCATCCCTGTATGTGTCTTGTTTGTCTTGTCTGTTAACCTACCCTACCTACCTCCCCAAATATAACTACTATCCCTCCCCAACATCTCACTCTCACCTGAAAAAAGGGAAATCTGTTCCCCCCAAAAAACTCACCCCATACATAGCTGTCCATTTTGCACATGTGTCCACTGGACACATGTAATCTGGTCAAAATGGCATCACAACTTATTATTGTTGTCCTCACCCCCTCCTGGGGTTTGAGTGTCCAAATCTACCTCCAAATTCAGTGTATATGCACAGCTGTTGCTGTAGAGGAAATGGGCAGCTATGGACCTTCCCCACACCCTTCCTGTACACCCCTAGCTATTTTCTCTACTGTCTTTCCCTCTTTGTGCTCCTTTTTCACCACTTTCCTAGCAACCCTTTTTTCTTTTCTTTTAAATAAAATAGCATGGGGGGTAAGCGGGAGTAAGCACTTTTAAGCAGCAGTAAGTGGGTTTAAGCCTGTTTGCATGGGGTTAAGCAATTTAGAAGCTGAGTATAAGAAACTGTAACTGGAAGTTAGCAGTGCTTACCTCCGCACAAACCTGCACAACTGCTCAAAAGTGCCGTAATCACTCTGTATCCAACGGCCCTTGTTCTGCCCAGCAACAAAGTAAACAACCTCTGTAAGGCTCAAACACAGGACCCTGCACACCATAGCCAAAGTGATTTATCACCAAGCCATGTCAGATATACACAAGCCTGATGTTTTCACAAACATATCATCCAGCCCAGTCATTCAACAGTACAGGGACTGTATTCCAACATGTGGATGTATGTGTTTGTGCATATATATTATGACATCGACCTAAAGTTTAGTCTACAGTGCATAACCTAATCTAAGCCTCCCTCCATTCCTGATTTTCCTGGCTTCTAGACAGAAAAAGAAGCTCTATGCAGGGATCCTCCACTGTTCTCTCAACTTCCTTTGCTTGTCCTATGACATCGACCTAAAGTGCATGTATCCCAGGGCAAGTCATTGTAACCAGTCTATGTTGTTTTTACCCCTGCGTTCCACTGCTAGCAGCCTTCTGGGGACTTCTTTTTACCCCATCATTAGGCCCGTACAGTACTTATTACCTTCCCCTACTCTGCTCTAAGTGCTCTTGTCTTCTACTGTTTCTCCACTAGGTGGCAGCACATACCTATTTTGCTTAAGTATTCACCTATCCCCTAAGTTACCATATATTGAATCCTCTCCTAAGGACCCATTAATTCCCTGCCACTAGGCTCCTATCTCTCTGACCCTCTCTGTTCTTACCTTACTAACAGTTACACCAAACAAGTGCTACATCCTCCTTACTTTCTTTATCTCTGATCTCACTTACCTAATCACTGATTGTTTCTTCACAGCCTTGCCTTCATCCTTTCTCTTTGTTTCTACCTGCTCTGATCACCCTGCGGACTCACTCCACTCCCCCTCTTACCCCCAATTCCCACCCACCCCCAGGGGTGCTCCTCTTATACTTACTAACTACACCCCTTCCTCTTATCATTAACCTCTACACATTTCCAATTGGCCAATTTTTCTCTTATCTTCCCCTCTCGTTACCACTCCACTCCATACTCACCACTCCCTCCTATCTCTACATACTCTCAGCTTAAACACTTCCATCTCTAAATATATTTCTAACAAATAGCCACTCCTTCCCAATGGCTAATCCTACCATCCCTTCTCAGATTCCACTCTGCTTTACTCTTGTATCACTACCACTCTTAACCTTTGCCTATTTACTTTCCTCATATGAACACCCTATATATCCATACACTGAACTCTCAACCCTTACCATACCTACATAACCATGCAAACATAATATGCTCACCCAGCTACCTATTTGCTATGTATCATAGAACACTACATATTAAATATAATTCACTACATCTCAAGAGACTGTTATTTCCATACAGCAAGCTCCCTAACCTAAGCTATCTAGGACAACTCCTCTCATTAAAGGACAGTGATATTCATCCTAACCCAGGCCCTACAGCAACCTCTATCTCTCTCCAAAACCATAATCAATCAACCAATTACCCCCTCACTAAACCACCTAACTCCCTCCTACTAGCTCATCTAAATATACGTAGTATTAACAACAAAGTAACTCAACTACATGCTCTCCTACAAGTATATTCCTTTGACATTATCTGCCTAACAGAAACATGGCTAAAACCTAGCATCAAGGATAATGAAATTATCCCACCTGGATATAATATCCTAAGAACTGATAGAGGAGCTAAGAAAGGTGGAGGGGTTGCTATTTTATTCAAATCTGGATTACAATTAACCACATACAACTGTAATCTACCTCTAGATTCCCATACTGAAATTCTCATCTCTAAACTTGAAGTTAATGCCAAATCAATCTACATTATCTGTATCTATCTGCCCCCTGGAAATAACATAGCCACCATGGAAAATATCCTTTGCTGGCTATCCCAACACCTGCCTCAAGAAACTATAATCCTAGGCGATATAAACTTGGATTGGAATTCCTATTGTACTAGCCTTCCTACCCCCCACATTAACCTACATGTTTTTTCTCAAACCATTACCTCACCCACCAGAATTAATAAAGCTAACAAGAAAGCTAGCATACTAGACTGGATTCTTATAAACAATCATACTCACTACTATAATTCTGGAACCCTCCCTGATGATATAAGTGACCACTCACTTACCTACTTCATCAGGCATAAAACCAACACTCCTATTTTAACTTCTATCAGAAATATTAGATCCAAAAAGAAATTTAACCTTGATTTATTTCAAATGGAACTAAGAGCATGCAATTGGGTTCCCTTAAAGCACCTCCCTTTCAATGAAGCCATTCATTTCTTTAATTCTACCTTCCTTTCCATCCTCAATCACCACGCTCCAACCAGATCTATTAGAATTAAGGCCAACTCTGCCCCTTGGCTATCCAATGAAACCAAACATAAAATTCAACTCAGAAATAAATATTGGGCCAAATGGAGAATAACTAAAAACCCTGTTGATCAACAAACCTTTAGACAACTTAGAAATGACAATAAGAAGGCCATACTTTCTAATAAAAAAAATATTACTTACAATTTCAACAACCTAATCACAACAATCCACAGAAATTCTGGGCTAGCATTAAGCAGTTACTCCACCCAAGTCAATCCACTACACCTAACCCCCAAAATACAGACCAGAAAAACCCTATCCATACAGCTAATACCTTCAACACCTTCTTTACAGATGCTATCCAAACACTAGCTAGTCAACTATCACCTAATACCTTCACA
The DNA here is from genome assembly GCF_019279795.1 of Protopterus annectens. Taxonomy (NCBI): domain Eukaryota; kingdom Metazoa; phylum Chordata; order Ceratodontiformes; family Protopteridae; genus Protopterus; species Protopterus annectens. The sequence continues at coordinate 458,202,258 of NC_056738.1, forward strand.
CTACCTTCTTACACCTCAACCCCACCCCCTCCTTTTCAGTTCCAACCAGTCCCAACCAAACTTATTCAAAACCTTTTGAATAAACTGAAACCATGCTCTCCTTCAGCAGACCAACTACCTTCTGAGTTTCTACAGTTATCCTCCAATGCTATTGCCTACCCTATTTCTATATTGATAAATAGAACTATAAGCGAAGGTCACATCCCCACCTTATGGAAAGTCTCCCATGTTATTCCCCTGCATAAAGGAGGACACTCCATTAAGCTATCAAACTATCGCCCTATTGCCCTACTCTCTCCATTAGCTAAGATTATGGAGAAATGTATACACAGGCAATTACTCCACCACTTAATTGAAAACAATTTACTTTCCAACTGTCAACATGGTTTCAGACCCTCACACAGCACTACCACTGTCCTCCTTTCCTTTACTGATTACATCAACAAACAACGTAACCTAAATAATATTTCTTCCGCTCTATTTATCGACCTGTCTAAAGCATTTGACATGGTAAACCACCAGATTCTCGTAAACATACTAAAATCTCTGTCATTAGACCCACTTTCCATAAAATGGTTCCAATCCTACCTTGACAAACGACAGCAAGCAGTACTATGGCATAACACTCTATCCACCCATCTACCCATTACCATAGGCATCCCACAGGGGTCCATACTAGGACCTATTTTCTTCTCCATATTTATAAATTACCTTCATCTAGCTATCCCCCAAGCCACTTGCGTACAATATGCTGACGACTCCACACGACTATGCTCAGCCACATCCTCCCAAGACCTTCACTCTCTCACCCAGAAGGTACTCAACATAGTAGAACAATGGTTCACTCAGCGTTGTCTTCTTCTGAACCCAAAGAAAGCCGAACTCCTCCTCTTCACTCCTACTCAAAAGTCCTCTCCTCTTCATTTCTCTGTGACATCCACCAATGGTACCATAATATCTCCAGACTTTACCGCTAAACTTCTAGGTGTCACCATCGACAGTAATCTGAACTTCAACATCCATATCAACAATACTATAAAGACTGTCAACAAAAAATTGGCACTCTATAAGATTAAACCCTTCCTTTCTCATACTGCCAAAACTACTATAGCTCACACTCATTTGATCTCAACACTCCTTTACGCTTCTTCTATTTTTACTAATCTATCCAAGACTGTCTTCAGCAAATTGGAATCATCCTATAATAACATTGTAAGCTTTGCAACAGGAAACCCATTTAGAACACACCATTGTATAAATCTAAATCAGCTAGGATGGTTAGAACTACAACACCTGATTAAATTTCACCAACTAACCATTGCCCACAACATTCTTTACAAACCTTCTAATACTCCTAGTTTATCTAGCCTCATTAGCCCCTATAAAAATCTGAAGTCTCTACGCCCCTCATGCAAACTTCTTGTACACACCTCCAAATCTAATAACAGGGTTGGGGATTCTCTCTTCTCTAATACTGTAGGTAAATCCTGGAATCTTCTCCCTAATGACCACTCCTCACTCACCTCCTTATCTCTCTTCAAAAACAGACTTAAACTTTACCTCAGATCATACTGGCTATGCCCCTGTACCAAACCAGACTAGCCATCTATCTCTTTATACTTGACCTTGCCTGTCTTGTGCTTACTATCCACTGTTACATCTTCCTTCTTACTATACTTCTCTCATAACTCGCTATTAGGCATCATTTCACTTCTCCTTATATACCTTTTTTCTAATAAATGCTTGTAAAATCACTTCACAACTAACTTCCTTTCTCCACTTTTTTCTTTACCTGTACTTAGTCCCTGTACCCTTCTTTTTGCACTGTTTATGACTCTTGTCCTCTTTACAAACCCTATGCTAACCTCTATGCCTTACTGCACATATTACCATCGCATGGTTATTTTTATTATATTCTTACTATTTTTGCTATTTTATTTTCTTACAAATTTTTTTGCTTTTTGTAGTTTGTTATCTGTATTTGTATTTGTATTTTATTCATGCCTTGGAGCTTATCTCCCCGGGCCTCTACTGAAAATGGACATATATCCAGTTAGAATAACCCGATCAACAAATGTAAAATAAATAAAATTAACATCTAAACAGATACAACATATCTATATATGCATATATATATATATATATATATATATATATATATATATATATATATATTAATATATATATATAAACATATATACATACAAATGCATACATCTATAGATATATATGTCTACATCTATATGTCTAAATATATACAGCACGTTTTATATATATATATATATATATATATATATATATATATATATATATATATATACATATATATGTATATATATATATATATATATATATATATATATATATATATATATATATATATATATATATATATATCTATATCTATATATATATATATATATATATATAGATATATATATATATATATATATATATATGTAAGCATATATATATATATATATATATATATATATATATATATATATATATATACGGACATACATCTGTCGATAACAATGGGAACACAGAACACAACAAAAACATATATGTCCACGTGCACCATTACTGGGGTTGCGAGGCCACAAACAACATACGTCTTGTACGATTAAATATCCTCCCCCCACAGTCAAACGCATCTGCCCTGCAATACACTACCAACTGTTGCAGCCCCGATACCCAGGACCTGACATGACATGGGCACAGGATGTTAACAGTACTCCATCCCACCTGTATGATGTCAGGCTGGTATCAGTAACATAGCATGCAGTACAGTCTGGCTTTCGTAGGGAATGTACAATGTGAAGCAATCAACATCCCTAGGATACATATACATAGACCTGGAGACTGTATGAGCCACCCATACAAATACACCAAAGTGAGCTGGAATCCACACCAAATTCAAGACTTTTAATTCAAAACACTTTTGACTTTAGCTACCCGCTTTCAGAGGATACAGTGACCCTCCTTCTTCAGAAGACAAAAACATTAAAACAAGATAACCAGCATTTAAATACACCCTCAATCAAATCAGCATATTAATTAGTGAATGCACCTTCACACGCCTATTAATTAGGCTAAATAAACGGAAATGCACGAAAATAAAAAGAAATGTACGAAAATAAAAAGCAGAGGAATGGAAAGAGGCTGTCACAAATACCACGTTAACTTTAGACCTTAAAATGACAAATAAGAAGGCAAATAAAACTTAATAATCTATACATACATACAATAAATGTCATCATAGTCAAAACTTACAACTATAAAAGGAAATGTTACAACTTTAAAGACACATAACATTACATTCCCGATATTCATATTTACACACGGGTTGTGTAGGTGAAAGCATTGTACTTTTAGCTTATAGATTTTACACTGTGACACATTTTTTTATATGTAAGCTTACCCATAGCTCATACTTGCATGTAGTTTTTCTTAAATGTATACACATTTACATATGAGCATGTATGTGTGTATACTGTATGTATGTAAGTGCACAAGTTTTTAGAGCTATTCTGATATATTCATAGTTTATATATATTTATTATATGAAGGTTGTACAAAGACAACTATTGATTTATAGTTTTATTATGTATTTATCTTATTAAGGATTTTTACAATTTTAAGTAATATGAAATGTAAATATGAATATCAGGAATGTAATGTTATGTGTCTTTAAAGTTGTAACATTTCCTTTTATAGTTGTAAGTTTTGACTATGATGACATTTATTGTATGTATGTATAGATTATTAAGTTTTATTTGCCTTCTTATTTGTCATTTTAAGGTCTAAAGTTAACGTGGTATTTGTGACAGCCTCTTTCCATTCCTCTGCTTTTTATTTTCGTGCATTTCTTTTTATTTTCGTGCATTTCCATTTATTTAGCCTAATTAATAGGCGTGTGAAGGTGCATTCACTAATTAATATGCTGATTTGATTGAGGATGTTTTTAAATGCTGGTTATCTTGTTTTAATGTTTTTGTCTTCTGAAGAAGGAGGGTCACTGTATCCTCCGAAAGCGGGTAGCTAAAGTCAAAAGTGTTTTGAATGAAAAGTCTTGAATTTGGTGTGGATTCCAGCTCAGTTTGGTGTTTTTGTTCCAGTCTGACCACCCATACAAATGGCATTCATTGCCTGCAACACATACCCGCATAAAGGTCAAAGGATATAACACCACACACAGGTTTGCATAAATGGGACTACTTTATTTGTGTACAATTACAGCTGTATATGCCATGTGATATAGTTGTTTAGACACGGACATCCATACAAACTGAGTAATGCAACTGTGAAACAGTTATACTAATACAGTATTCTGGAAAAGTTTACAAATGTTGCTATCCAGGCCAAGGCCATCAAGTAGTACAATAGTAAAGACAGACTGGGTCACAGGATACCAAACAATAAACAGTAAGTAATGCAGATGTATAGTTCAGCAGCCTCTAGCTACACTCAGTAGACAATCCCTAGGGTGTAAAAACCTCAGTTGACACAATGGGATGTAACTGTTACATAACAAGGCATAACTGACACCATCACAAGCACACTGACAAACAGAACAGTCTGTAGGCCTGCATTTACCCAAGATGGATTGTATGGTAATGTACATCCAGATACCTTAAAGCAGCTCACCCCTGATACTCCCACATGTTGTAACAGCCTAGGTTAGTTATGCTGCACCCCCCAAGACTCAATAATACAGGGCCATATACCACTGTTACATACACTGGCCTCTGGAGTGCATAAGGGCACACATGTATTGTGTAGGGGAAGCCCACACATATATGGCCCCGACCCCACTGTATGTCTTGGGGACACAACACCAGTAGACTGATGGCAGGAATGGCAGCATGACATACTTACAGCCCACTACAGAACAGCGCCTGATAGCATGTCATATGTGCAAAGCCTGGTATGTAGGTGGAGGACAGAGGCTGGAACTCAGACCCATATGTGGAAAACTGTTGTCATATACTAAGCAAGTCGCTGGTGTTACAGGATAGACTGCAACATACCCTTAGTCAGGAATTTGATGTTAGAAACAGAAATGGATGTAGCCATGTACTGCTAGCACTCAGCACACACACTGCCAGTGAAATATCTGACACAAGACCTGTGAGGTGGACAGAAAAAACATCATTGGCACACATCTGGCCATCAAGAGGATAGGCCCACAGATGAGAGCTATGCAGACAGACTGCATTCCAAGGTAAAGTAGTATGTACACACAAACCGTGTAACACCAGTACTATACAATGCATACATCAACTCTACTCACAATCTGTCTGTAGTTCTGGAACCCCCCTACATATATGTAGCTGGCCTGAGTGTGTAGGTTCTCCTGTAAGAGGTATTGCTACCTGCTGTCTGTAACACTGATGCCCACACACAGGAAGGATGTCCATCACACAGGAAGGGTAAAGGGACCACACACACATGATGTAGGGATTTGTAGCAGGTGGTTGCCATGACAGTGGTAATTGGAAGTACTACACAGAAAGCTGCATGCAGTTAGAAATTAGAGGACACTGATTGGTGCAGAGGGCATCACCTGATCATGTGCATCACCTCCAAAACCATGCTGCAATCTATTCAAAGTGGCTCAATTCATTTACTGGAGAGGGAGAAATCCAATTACTGTAGAGAAGAGAGAGAGAGCAATGAGAGGGAGAGAGGGAGAGAGAGAGAGAGACAGAGAGAGAGAGAGACAGAGTGAGAGAGAGAGAGAGGGAGAGAAAGAGACAGAGAGAGAGGGAGAGGGAGAGGGGAACATTTTTTTTTAAAGAAACACAAGCCTAAGGCAAAGCAAAAGGAAAAGAACCATAACAACATCCAGCAAACTATCCAGAACAGACATCATTCCCACAACAGGTATGTGCAGTCTATATGCATGTAATAGTATTGTGCAGTATATATACATGTAATTGAATGTAGTACCTGGTCCATAATAATGGGATAGATGATGTGGAATGATTTATATTTGACATCAGGTGTTGTAATGATGTTCAACTGAACAACTGCTATGGACAATAGTGTCTGTCCATGTGGGTAGTGGGCCATAGCCGTCAACTGTGAAGAGCAGCACTGACTGGAAAGATGTAAGCCATCATAGTGTGTGTTGTGTAATGGGAAGTATGTATATTATGTGGCCAATAGCTGCTGGTGGAAGTAATGTCATT